>NC_090260.1:1676755-1755727 GCF_037325665.1 Littorina saxatilis
GTATTTTCGCCTTACGCGACTTGTTATCTATGCCTATACAATTTTGCCAGGAAAGACCCTTTTGTCAATCGTGGGATCTTTAACGTGCACACCCCAATGTAGTGTGAAGGGACCTCGGTTTTTCGTCTTATCCGAAAGACTAGCACTTGAACCCACCACCTAGGTTAGGAAAGGGGGGAGAAAATTGCTAACGCCCTGACCCAAGGTCGAACTCGCAACCTCTCGCTTCCGAGCCCAAGTGCGTTACCACTCGGCCACCCATAACTGGTTCAAATCGCACACTTGAGCATTTGATAGCACTGGCAAACTAATGTTGTGGTGATGGGTGCTGCACAGAACATAACTGGTTCAAATCGCACACTTGAGCATTTGATAGCACTGGCAAACTAATGTTGTGGTGATGGGTGCTGCACAGAACATAAAGACACCACCCAACATCTGTGTATGTTGAATACTGCTTACTTTAAAATCGCATGGTCAAAGTTCCAAAGAATGAAACAAAATTGCTTCACTCAATTTACTATCAAAGATATTTGACGTCATTTTCTTTCTGTCTGACATTGATTCTGAGTCTGTCGCTAGCTCTTGGATGAGAAAAACGCAACTTTCAACATAGCCTGTTGTTCACTTGTTGTGTTAGAGCATTTCAACTGTTAATATTTATCATGCAAGGGGGGTAACTGGCTGATCAAGGTCACGAAAATACTGTTACCGACAGGCATAATCAGATCAGAGCAATCCAGTCGCTATTGTGCCATGTAAGTCGTAGAATCAATTCACATATATTTGATCAAATATGGCTGGTGGTAAAATTGTTGTTTGTAAAGTGCTGGCTGTTGGCAAATGGTGACAGATATTTCTCGAAAATGATATCAATATTCCTCTCACCGTCTCGTGTTGATATCCATTTACTCGACATGTCTTTTTAATTATTTGCTGAAAGCCCGCATATTAGAAAGAATTCATAATAGCGAGAACGTCACTGTAGGTATTGCACATAGATTTGATCGAGTTGCTTTGGGCTTGTCAGGTCTGAAGATTGATGTCAACTTGCATTAATGTTAAAACACTATTGTGACTAGCATTGCCACGGCGTTAACGTCCTGCCTGCCCAAGCTTGCCACCAAGAAACTTCCCAAAAAACAGTAACTGTAAAGAAATCTGTCTAGCAAGCTTGAATTAAGTCCAATCACCACCAAATTTTGTGTACTAATTAAAAAATGGATGCCCAGTTCAGTCGTGCTATTTATAAGTTTGTCACGCGATTTGTTTTAGCAAAGGGGGGGTGAAAGGGGGATAATTTGTGTTTTTTAACGTTTTCTTGTGTGTGTTTTCTTTTCCACTGCTTTTTTGAAAGTTATTTTTTAACAGAAAGTATTATAAATAATTTGATAACCAAACAAGGTGTAAAACCTATGAATTAGCTGAAATATTGTTAAAATTCTACACAGAAATAAGGAGACAGTACAAAGAAAAAAACAAGCAAATCCCGCATTCACTCACAGCATCCTGACTCAAATGAAACAAAACTGTGACACTCACCAAATGATGTCTAGGTAATCCATATTGAATATAAGTCACATTTTCACAACGAAGTCCCAACTGTTCACCTATGAACATTTCCAAAAGGATTAGGAGGCTCCAGCCATCCATTGTTATCAGTGCTGCCACGCCCCCCTTTCAACTACACATTCGAAGATTCATGCAGTACCACCCTAACACGTGTAGTTTGCCGACTCATACTAGCAACAACAGGACTGTTTCTTCCTCAATATCACTGCTATTATCGCTTTCTTGAGGCGAAAACAACACGTCGGAATCATGATCTACAGGGTCCTCAAGATCCAACATCCGGAGAATCTCCTCCTGTGACAAGGCTCGCCTTCGATTCATTTTTTTTCTCGAAAAAACCACACAAATCAGGCTAATTTTGCATATGGCGGAAGGGCACGCAAAGTGTGTCAAGGGAAACAACTCAATTTACTGCAAGCTTCAAAAACCGGGAAGCAATCACGAGTCGTGTACCCTGTATGGCTCTTACTGAAAAATGCGCGTCCCGTCCATGGGCGTGTCAGCGCTGTCACTGATTTATCAGTGTCCCGTCGCGAAAGTGACAACGTCTTCATGTGTCCATATGTCTTAATGACCATTTCATGTAAATCATGTGTCCATATGTCTTAATAACCATTTCATGTAAATCATGTGACTACTCTGACCAATTAGCACTGATTTTAGGTGACCTTTTTGATGTTATGACACACATTGTAGACTAGGACCCTTTCTGTTTATTTGTCTAAGTTTAACGCAAGACAGGGGCAGCTCTTGAATTAAACATATCAGGGTGATTTCTTCTGAGGAATGACGCTGTCTAACAATTCATATGATAGTGGTGATCTTTCCTTTAAAATAACCCAAAAGTCGAAGAGAGGGTACACTGAATGACTAGGCACACCCAACTTATCAGCACGCGTCCGTGCGTGTGTGTGTGTGTGTGTGTGTGTGTGTGTGTGTGTGTGTGTGTTTTGTGTGTGTGTGTGTGTGTGTGTGTGTGTGTGTGTGTGTGTGTGTGTGTGTGTGTGTGAGTGAGTGAGTGTGAGTGTGTGTGTGTGAGTGTGTGTGTGTGTGTGTGTTTCGTGTTTCGATGTGTGTGATCGTCTATGTCTGTGTGTCTGTCTGTGTCTGTGTTTTCAATACAAAATAATTTTTATTTTGTTTTTTACCACCACCAGAGACAGAAGCGGAGATACTGCGTGCTGGAAGGTCAGTCCGGGCTGGTGATCTACAAGGACGACACCCAAACCAAGGTCAAGGCCGTACATCCTCTTCAGCAGGCTTTGGACGTCACGGTACGTGATAATTGTTACCTTACTTAAAGTTGTACAAGCCTGAGTAATCAGCAAATCTTAACCAGCAGTATATTGTATCCGTGTGTCTGGCTGGTGCTTAGTGTGACTGGCTGGTGCTTAGTGTGACTGGCTGGTGCTTAGTGTGATTGGCTGGTGCTTAGTGTGACTGGCTGGTGCTTAGTGTATCTGGCTGGTGCTTAGTGTGACTGGCTGGTGCTCAGTGTGACTGGCTGGTGCTTAGTGTGACTGGCTGGCGCTGAGTGTGACTGGCTGGTGCTTAGTGTGACTGGCTGGTGCTTAGTGTGACTGGCTGATGCTTAGTGTGACTGGCTGGTTCTTAGTGTGACTGGCTGGTGCTCAGTGTGACTGGCTGGTGCTTAGTGTGACTGGCTGGTGCTTAGTGTGACTGGCTGGTGCTTAGTGTGCCTGGCTGGTGCTTAGTGTGACTGGCTGGTGCTTAGTGTGATTGGCTGGTGCTTAGTGTGACTGGCTGGTGCTTAGTGTGACTGGCTGGTGCTCAGTGTGACTGGCTGGTGCTTAGTGTGACTGGCTGGTGCTTAGTGCGACTGGCTGGTGCTTAGTGTGACTGGCTGGTGCTTAGTGTGACTGGCTGGTGCTTAGTGTGACTGGCTGGTGCTTAGTGTGACTGGCTGGTGCTTAGTGTGACTGGCTGGTGCTTAGTGTGACTGGCTGGTGCTTAGTGTGACTGCCTGGTGCTTAGTGTGACTGGCTGGTGCTGAGTGTGACTGGCTGGGGCTCAGTGTGACTGGCTGGTGCTTAGTGTGACTGGCTGGTTCTTAGTGTGACTGGCTGGTGCTTAGTGTGACTGGCTGGTGCTTAGTGTGACTGGCTGGTGCTTAGTGTGACTGGCTGGTGCTTAGTGTGACTGGCTGGTGCTCAGTGTGCCTGGCTGGTGCTCAGTGTGATTGGCTGGTGCTTAGTGCGACTGGCTGGTGCTTAGTGCGACTGGCTGGTGCTTAGTGTGACTGGCTGGTGCTTAGTGTGACTGGCTGGTGCTTAGTGTGACTGGCTGGTGCTTAGTGTGACTGGCTGGTGCTTAGTGTGACTGGCTGGTGCTTAGTGTGACTGGCTGGTGCTTAGTGTGACTGGCTGGTGCTCAGTGTGACTGGCTGGTGCTTAGTGTGACTGGCTGGTGCTTAGTGTGACTGGCTGGTGCTCAGTGTGACTGGCTGGTGTTTAGTGTGACTGGTTGGTTCTTAGTGTGACTGGTTGGTGCTTAGTGTGACTGGCTGGTGCTTAGTGTTACTGGCTGGTGCTTAGTGTGACTGGCTGGTGCTTAGTGTGACTGGCTGGTTCTCAGTGTGACTGGCTGGTGCTTAGTGTGACTGGGTGGTGCTCAGTGTGACTAGCTGGTGCTCAGTGTGACTAGCTGGTGCTTAGTGTGACTGGCTGGTTCTTAGTGTGACTGGCTGGTGCTCAGTGTGCCAACACATACTGTTGATGATTTTCTCAGACATTGCTAAAGCTAAAGTTTGTTTATGTAACGCCCAGCGGTGTGCGTCACTGAATTTTGAATAATGTGTTCGTAATTTGTGTAGTACGTAAGTTTGTTATGAGTGAATGTCTGCAGATTTTGTCACGATGGCAACCGACAAACACGTGACTATACAAACGACCATAAAAACAAAGGCAATCACAGAACCAACAACAATGCAAACACTGATTAAAGAAACAACATGAAAACCAAAAGTAGGCTTCAGATTTATTCATTAGATAACAAAAAGTTACATGATTACAATACGATGCATGGGTTCTGTTCAGAAAAGATATATATCTGTATGGTTTACTTTCAGTCGTTCTGTTCAGACAAGATATCTGTATGGTTCACTTTCAATCGTTCTGCCTTTCTGTGTAAGTCCTATTTTGCCGAAAAATCGGGCATGGCCCCCAGTTACCCTCAGAAAAATGCGCTACTGCAAAAAAAACTCTAAAACGGCTGACAATTTGGGCTGGGGTGTGGGGCCTGGGATAAATAAAGGAAAAGAATAAAACGACGCCACTGTACTCGTCATTTGGTAACCTGGGACTGCTAACAGGTTGTTGTTTTCCATGTTAGTTCAGTCCACAGGGTCTGGTGAGCCAGTTTGGTTGCCAAGACTCCGGAGGGCAGTTTAGTGTTTACAACAGATAATTCGGTACAAGGCTGGGACCCGCCCACAGCCGTTCTGAAAAGTATTACTTCGACTCCAAGAGGAAGGCTTGTGCACCACTTTGACACTTCAGCCGGTCTGGATGCCAAGCCTCCCCCGAACCGAAACGGGATTTGGGGGGGGGGGGGGGGGTGCTTAATCTCCTCACAGGGAATTTCCTGTTAGGGACATGTATGTGGTGTAGTGCTAAATTCCCCGAACCGCGATACTAGGGGGGGTCCTTAACGTCCTCAAAGGAAATGTTTCTTGTAGGGACATGAATTGATGATACGCTAAAATCCCTCGAACCTCAACATCTTACGGCTTATATAGCTGCCGGCTAAACGCCAACAGGAACTACGTCACTAAGGGAACCTATGTCTTTCTGGACACCCCCTTCCGAAAATGACAAAGTTTGGTCAAATGGTGGGATAGGGAGGGTCAAGGGGAAGACGAGGGGGGTGGAGACTACGTCACTAAGGGGAGATCCCCTGCGAGGCAGATAAGCAGAAGAGGGGGAGGGAATGGAGGTTAGGGATGGAAAGAGGAGGGCAGTACTGACCGCCCCAACAATGGCAACCAGCGCGAGAAATTCGCCAGTGCAGCTAATGCGAAAAGATGTAAACGTTAAATTTGTGTAACCGTGTGCCAATCTACTTTCCTCTTTCGTACTGAACTCAAACACTAAAGCAGACGACACAAGTTATATTACCCAGGTTCTTTTATTCCATACGATGAAATGGGGAAAATGTGGGATAACGGGGGTTTATCTTCAAATACAACTTTCACTGTATAGGACTAAACAACTTTAAAAAAAACAATATTCTCACTCTTCATTCTAAAACTACATTCTTTCCCTAAAAATACCCTTTAAAACACACCAAATCCTTTCCCCAAACTACACTCTACTCTAAATCCTCACTCTCAACTTTAATCAAAAAAACCACAATGAGACTCTAATTTAAAACAAACGAAATCTAAAAAAACAACCTAAAAAAACAATTCTTTAAAAAAAAACAAATCTACAAAAACTCTAACAAAATCTGACCAAAATCTCTCCACTAAATCTAACTACTCTTCACTAACAAAACCTAGTCTATAAAAACAAATCTACGCCCCACTAAAAAAGAAAAGACCTAACTAAAACCCCGTCGCACACTCAGCCATCCTGCAAAGCACAGAATGCACGCCGTAAGCATACGTAAACAAATCAACAATTTCAACTACCACAAACGAACTCATTAAACAACAAAACACATCATTCCTACCAAATAACATGCCTACAATACATATACCGTTCTCTCAAACAACGGTCTTCTAAAGCATTCACACACAAAAATCTTCCCCACCATTCCAACTCACAAAACAATCTACTTAAACATTCAAATAAATCCTCCCCCCAAGAAGCATACTATTCTTTTCACCGCCTACCCATTTACAGAAAGAAAATTGTTTTAACCTACCAGCAAAAGAATCCTCACATTCCGGAAAGATTTCCGGCCGTGACAGACATGTCACACAACGCCATTGAAAACACGCCGCACCAAATGCACGTCTCCTTCCCTCAAAGATTCCAAGCAAAAGCACAGTTTTAGCGTTCACATCCTGTGCACCGGTGTCACAAGATTAACCCATTCAACTCGAGGGGTGTCAGGCAGCCCCACTTTCTTTAGTTAGTGCCTAACGTCACCTTCAACTATTCAACTTTACATCGCGGCGGAGGGAAAAAAGGAGATGGAACAAAGCCACCCGTCAATTGTTTCTTGTTCACAAAAACATCAATCACAAAATTTACTCCAGAGGCTTGTACCAAAAAAAACAATCGTTTTACCTATGCAAATTTTAGAATCGGCTATTCCGCGAGACCAATTCAATAGAAATGAAACTCAGTCTCGGAAACCTTAATGGATCCCCGATAGTATAGAGGTACCACGAGTTCACACGGATGCACAAAAGTGCATGTGTACCGTAACTGTCGTTCCCAAGCTCACATCCTCCCCAACTTAGACTGTCGTCTCCTGGCGACATGCCAGAATCAGAAAAATTCAACAAAATATTTAACCTCCCAAGAACATAATATTCTCCATCCTCAAATCATTTCAAAAACTTTCACACCAAAACAATCATCAACTGACTAATACAATATTTCTCTAAAACTAATAGGTTCTGAAATACAAATTTCACATAATCCTTCCAGTGCCAATAATCCTATCTCCTGTCAACATCCAACTCACACAAGTTAACAAAAAATCACAACTCATCTTTAACAGAGGCAGTTCCATGGTTCACTTTACAAAGAATTATGTTCACCACTTGCCAGATAACCAATAATGATAATCTTTACGACTTATCAAATATTTTATCTCTCTTGAGCATACATCAGAACAAAATGTTGACAATCTTTACGATTTATCAAAGCATCTGATCTCTCTTGAGCATACATCAGAACAAAATACTGACAACCTTTACGATTTATCAATGCATGTCCCCTCTTTGTATCCCAACTGTACTTGGCAACACAATCTTCTAATCAACTAACAAAATGACCACTTGCCAAGGCAATGAAAAAACTGGAAGTCCTTAAAACTCACCCAGAATATCAAACCTTTAGTCAAAAATCAGCAATAACCTCATGTCACTCATCACAATTAAACCATTCAACAGGAGTATTCATAGGCAACCATACAATCCTTCAGAATCTATTTCAAAAATCCACTAATATTAACTCTAATAAACACAAGAGGCGAAGCCTTCAAGGCTCACGTAAGAAATCGACAAACAGTAACACAAACTCAATCACTCCTACACACACACACACACACACACACACACACTGTCACACACACACACAGTAAGCATAGGTGAAACTGTGCAAGAAAGCGAGACCCTGGATCTGCCAACTAGTCTCGGCCCGCTCACAATAACAATGACCGAGACTTTCAGTAATTCCTTTGCGTGACGTCTAACCCTCTTACGTCATAATGTGACGTCTTCAAATAGTTTCTATCACACACGTCAAACACTTTTGACCGAGACGTAATCTTCTTATGCGAGCTTTATCCATAGACTCGGAAATGTTAAAGTTTCTATCACACACACACACACACACGCACGCACGCACAGACAGACAAAGTTTATCATCGCATAGGCTACACTTATAGTCAGTCGGCTAAGGACCGTTTTGGTTACTTTTTGGCGTCACGTTAGCAAACACATTTTTCTGATAGATTTTAACACCACAACACTAAATCTAAAGTTTTGGGGCAATATTCCAAACCAACGGTGAGAAAAACGTTGGTTTGTGTGTATGTTTTCCTTCTTTGGCGTTACTATTCTTGTTTTGAGGGTTGGGTTCATAAAACGGACATAAAACTTAAACCGCTTGACAGAAATTCTATAACTGTAAATCATTCGAAAGGGAAGGCATTCATGTACACGTTTGTGCCACTTAAAATGACGTCATAATCTGTTTATTTTTGTGAACTTGACAAGAAGAGCGGGGTAGTAGTTGCGCTGAGAAGGATAGCACGCTTTTCTGTCCCTCTCTTCATTTTAACTTTCTGAGCGTGTTTTTAATCCAAACATATCATATCTATATGTTTTTGGAATCAGGAACCGACAAGGAATAAGATGAAAGTGTTTTTAAATTGATTACGAAAAATTTAATTTTGATAATAATTTTTATATTTTTAATTTTTAGAGCTTGTTCTTAATCCAAATATAACATATTTATATGTTTTTGGAATCAGCAAATGATGGAGAATACGATGAACGTAAATTTGGATCGTTTTATAAAAAATATATATTTTTACAATTTTCAGATTTTTAATGACCAAAGTCATTGATTAATTTTTAAGCCACCAAGCTGAAATGCAATACCGAAGTCTGGGCTTTGTTGAAGATTACTTGACCAAAATTTCAACCAATTTAATTGAAAAATGAGAGTGTAACAGTGCCGCCTCAACTTTCACGAAAAGCCGGATATGACGTCATCAAATACATTTATCATAAAAAAGAAAAAAAACGTCTGGGGATATCATTTCCAGGAACTCTCATGTCAATTTTCATAAAGATCGGTCCAGTAGTTTAGTCTGAATCGCTCTACACACACACACAGACACACACACACACACACGCACATACACCACGACCCTCGTCTCGATTCCCTCCTCTACGTTAAAACATTTAGTCAAAACTTGACTAAATGTAAAAAGGAGGAATAATTGCAAACTCACACACACACACACACACACACACACACACACACACACACTTACACACACACATACATGCACACACACACGCACGCACGCATACACACACACACACGCGCGCGCGCGCACGCACGCACGCACGCGCACACACACAAACACACACACACACACACACACACAAAGACACATACACAAACATACCGACAAAATGACAGACATACACACAGTGAGACAAACCGACACAGAAACCCCCACACATGCACGCACGCACTTATGTACGCGAACAAAGACGTAGAGATGCTTATAGAGAAACACTTACGCAACCAAAAAAACACGCACACAAACACACAGACAGACAAACTTCATTCTTGGTAGAGAAATGCATTTCTTACTGTGTTGCTTTCTCTTTAAGTGCACCTACCTCGCAGAGAGAGAGAGAGAGAGAGAGAGAGAGAGAGAGAGAGAGAGAGAGAGAGAGAGAGAGAGAGAGAGAGAGAGAGACACACACACACACACACAGACAGACAGAGACACAGAGAGAAAGAGAGAGATAGACAGACTGATAGACAGACAGAGGGAGAGACAAACATACGAACACACAGACAGACATAGACAAACACACAAACAAAGACACACAGACAGACTTCACTATTGTATACATGTGCAAGTAATTTTGTTAAACCACACGTTACGTTCACTACTGAACGTGTAACCATGTAAAACGTTACTATCTCTTTATATGTGTTTACTTGCATTGTAATCCTGGGGGGGGGGGGGGTATAAATGTATGTAACGCGCAATACATGCCTTTTAACTTACTAGAATTGGAATTGTCATTTAAAGACTAGCATAAGAGTGTGACACGTGGTTCATTCGTTATTACCTTATTACAAAAAGAAAAAGATAACGGCACTGACGCTACCGGAAATAGAATTTATCAGTGAAATTCTACCATCAATTTAGTAATCGATGCGATGTAAAATTATCCTAAAACTGTGGTATGATCACGACATCGTTTAGCATTTAGGATCAAATGGTGCCAATGTGTCCACAATGCACTAATCACAGACAACAGTTATACGCTTTACGTACATGTAACTCTCCAACTGACATTGTCTGCCACTTGAAACAAATGACTTTCGAAGGAAAATTAACTCCTATATATAAATATTATGTATGATTTTTAATAATTACTTGCACTTTTTGAAAATAAAGCTTTTTCTACGATAAGGTGTTTACCTCCTAAATGTATAAGTCATCCGGTAGAAAAACCGGAAGTATCGTGTACTAAGCATATGTATATGTTTAAAAAGTTAATTGTGTTAATGTAGAACATCTTGCCTATGTATATGTTTAGGTTTTGAATACTTTAGGGGAAAAGCATAGCCATTATTCAGTCATCTTTAACTAACACCCCTAATCTCAGGGCCCATTTTGTTAGTGGGGGTAGGGTTTCAATCAGTCAAAAATCACTTTCATTCAATATTGTCTGCCATTTCAAATACATACACGTAATTGCACAATTTCTTGAATTTTAAGATGCTTTAACTGACTATACCCAGAAAACCTGCACTTTTTGTAGAATTAGTTTTTTTTCCATGATTTATGTTTAAAAATGTCAATTCTTACGACAAAAAATGCTAACAGTTGCCTCACCAGACGACACGTACCTACGACGTGAATCGTGTCTGCCAATTAAAATGCATATATTTTGAAATAAGGGGAATCATAACATATTTCACTGTGAAGTGTCTCACTCTAATATCTTCTGGGTTCATGGTGTATTTGGTTAAGTGAATTGCAGATAAGGTTTTTTGAAAATGACAGCTATACATATATTTTATTAAAACTGAAACTGGTGGAGTGAAAAACAGACCTGTTTTGAAGAAGTCGTACTAAAATCATTTATGGGCTTGAACTTCACAGTTTGCGTGTTATCTTTTAAAGAAAACCCGTTTTCATCACTAACAATGACCTAATTTACACATACATATCGGTCGGTCATAGTCGCGTTTTAATTAGAGAGGTAGTGTACAAAATGTCGTTTTGTACGTTTAAATTACATGTCCATTATTTTAGTCATATATCAATCAATAAGTAAATGCGCATACTTTTATTAAACGTTACTTTCACTTTAAGATCGCTTCTAACATTTAGTATAATTTCTGACAAATGCACGCTATGTAATAAATTGATAATATTATGGACGCCATGTGGTAAAACCGGAAGTTGAATTATTTTTCGATAGCAAAATCCTTTTACAATGATCACTTTCCTTTCATATTGAGCTGATCTTTAACGTTATGGGTAAAAATCTAACATATTGAACCAAATTATCCTTTTTCAAGCCTGTGTATGTGTAAACTCTTTTTTGCTTCGACCCGGTTCGGTTTTCGGAGTTGATTCAGAATCATCCATTATTTATCTTATATGACTGTTGTTTTCCTCGGTAAATTAACAATTGTTGATGTAAAATAATTCTAGCTGTGAGAATAAACAATTTTCAAGATGTTTTTGATTGCGGTTTCAACCAGGCGTTCAGTTAGCTATACATATCGATTGAGAAAATGGCATTTCCTGTTTTGTCGTCCGCATGTTATACAGATGTTGTTAAAAATAAAACTGTGTATACGAATTAGGCATTTTACTTGCTGTCTGATGGCAACAATCTTTAGCTTTCGTTTAAGGTATAATTTGCTTATATCCGTATGCAGTCAAGCGGTACATGACGTTTTTTTGTAACCTACCCCCTGCGTCATGGCTGCATTTTTGCAGAATATGGGTCATGTTACAAAAACGCTTCTCATTCTTAGGTGGTTGGGTTTAGCCATTTGTCGTTTACCGAACTGTGGCTGCAAATAAAACGAACTTTCCAAAAAACATAATATCTAATGTGACCACCAAAAGTAACCCTCCCACTATAGCCAGCCAGGTGACTATTACGTGAGCCAAAAACCAATGTACACCCTGTCTTCAAACAAAGACATCAATAAGCGCCAGAACTCAAATTCTAAAAAAATACCACCAAGAAAATAGCGAGAGCAGAGGAGATAGTAAAAGTGAGAGCGGAGAAAACAGTAAAGACAAACCAAATGATAGCAGAGAGCAAAAAGGAAGAAAAAGGTCATCTAATTCCTTACAGGTAGCATACTTTGCTCCTGGGGCGTACGAGGCTGGAGACGCCATTACTCAAACCAAAGAATCCCTAAAAAAACAGTGCAGCCAAGAGAATTAGAAACTGGGAGCGGAGAAGACAGTAAAGACAAACCAAACGATAGCAGAGAGCAAAAAGGAAGAAAAAGGTCATCTAATCCCTTACAGGTAGCATACTTTGCTCCTGAGGCGTACGAGGCTGGAGACGCCATTACTAAACAAATTAAAGTTCAGTAACCAACTAATCTCAAGAATACAAAATCTAAAATCTAGTCACACCCCACTCAATATGTTTGAGTAGTCTATTGACTAGAAACAACGTAGAACTTGTAAAATCTAGCTACATCTTACTCCATCTATTGGAGTAATCTGTCAACTAGAGACAGCATAAAATTTGTAAAATCTAATTACATTCTACTCAGTACGTTTGAGCAGTCTGTCGACTAGAGACAGCATAAAATTCTCAGATACCACCACCGACTGAACCGAAGCGGACGGTCCTCGTGGTAAATGATGCAAGTTTGAATGCGTCCCAGCACCCTGTCGCTGGGGACGCTGACGGGGAAAGTTAGTTACCCTTCGTCTTCCAGACGAGCTGTTTGCCCATCTAACCCCGTTTCCTGTAACTTCATCTTCAGAACTTGACTCATCCGTGTCATCTGAACTAGATTCACGTCTCTGAAACTGAAATTCTGGCAACCTAATGGATGCCCGAGGGGCTTGTTGCACAGGAGTCAAATGTTCTTTTATCTCTGCCCTATTTACTCGGAACGGCGCACCTCCGTTTTCAGGTTTTATGACATATGGTCCACCATCCTGATCGGGTATTTCGACCACAACAAAAATCTCTGACTTCCATGCATCATGGATTTTGCGTCTGCCCATACCGTGATCCCGCAACAAGACACGTTGACCAAGCTGAAGTGATTTTCCTCTGACTTTCTTATCAAGGCGCCTCTTCCGCTCATGTGCTGCTTGCTGTAGATTCCGGTTCGCCAGTTGATGTGCCTGTAACAACCGTTCTCGGTGGACTTGAACCCACTCAGTGGTCGGTAAACCACCTCCTTCTTCCAAACCGATCCCCAACAGAAAGTCAACCGGTAAACGCGGTTCCTGACCGAACAACAAAGCGTATGGAGAAAATCCAGTGGAAGAATGGGGCGTTACATTGTAGACATACACCAACTCTTGAAGGTATTCAGGCCACCGTTTCTTTTTCTGATCCGTAAGGGTGCTCAAAAGATTATGCATCGTCCGGTTGAAACGTTCACACTGAGCATTCCCCTGTGGATGGTACGCAGTGGTCCGAGATTTCTTCACACCGTAGAGAATACAGAGCTCTTTTATCACCTCTCCTTCAAAGTTTCGACCCTGATCAGAGTGAAGTCTCATGGGGATGCCGAATTTCTGAAACCACTCTTTCGTCAAAACCTTTGCTACAGTAACAGCTTTCTGATCGCGGGTAGGTACTGCCACCGTAAACTTTGTAAACACATCTGTCAATACCAGCACGTTTTCCTTACCATCCGTCGCTTTTTCGAGAAGCGTGAAGTCCATAGCCACAACCTCAAGCGGCCGAGAAGCTAACAAATGTCCAATTGGAGCAGTAGCTCGTACTGAAGGCAGTTTGGCAAAGCTGCAACGCTCACATTCCTGAACCCACTTTCCCACTGTGGCGAACATTCCTGACCAGTAACAGCGCTGTCTCAACAATCGCAAACAACGTTCTGCTCCCTGATGACCTGTCCCATGCACAGATTCAAAGACCGGCCTCTGGAGAGACTCTGGCAAAACTATCTGTAACAACGGTTTGTTGCTAACTGGATCTGTGACTCTACGGCAAAGTAAATCTTTCTCCACCACGAGCTTATCCCACTGTCTACACAGAGCAATGGCTGAGTTTCCCAAATCTCGTTTCTCTTGTATACTCGGTCTCGTTCCTTTCTTCAAATGTTGTAACAAAAGACCAATGACTGGATCTTCACCCTGAAGTCTTTGCAGATCTGCGGGTTCAATCGTCGGTAGAGCGTGTGTTGCCCCTAACTGCTCTCTTCCCGACTCATCTGTAGTCCCAGCAACGATGCCCACATGTGCAGTTGCTGCCAACCCTTGATCCTGGCCCATGTTTACAGAGACAGAGCAAGCCGCCACCACTTCTTCCTCGATGTCCGTACCTGGACTCTCAAATGGATTCCTTGACAGGACATCCGCGTTCACATTGGATTTCCCAGAACGATACTTGATCTCAAAATTGAAAAGAGCCAACTGCGCCACCCAACGTTGTTCCACAGCCCCTAGTTTGGCAGTCTTCAAATAGCTGAGAGGATTATTGTCAGTATAAGCCACGAATGAAGCTCCCAGAAGATATCCACGGAACTTCTCGGTGATAGCCCACTTGAGAGCCAGCAGTTCGAGTTTCATGGAACTATAGTTCTGCATGTTTTTCTCTGATGGACGAAGTGTTCGACTTGCGTAGGCTATAACCCTCTTTCTTCCCTCCTGAGTCTGAGACAACACTGCCCCCAGACCTTTTGAACTTGCGTCTGTTTCCAAGACAAATGGAAGACTATAATCAGCGTATCCCAACACTGGAGCACTGATGAGAGCTAGTTTCAGCTTTTCAAAAGCCTGTTGACAGTCTAACGTCCACATTCCACCCAACCGAACAGTCTTCCCTCCGGGTTTACCCTTCACACCCTCATGTACCTTCCCGACCAGTGCATGCAACGGCCCTGCCATCTGTGCAAACCCTAGCACGAATCGGCGGTAGTACGATGCAAATCCCAAGAAAGCTCTCAATTCCCTAAGCGTCTGAGGAACTGCCCACTGTTCAACAGCTTTGATTTTCTCCGCGTCAGTCGCGATGCCACCCTGTGAAATGGTGTAGCCCAGATACTGCACTGAAGTACGACAGAACTTGCACTTGTCCGGGTTCAGTTTGAGTCCCAGCTCTCTCAGTCGAGAAAGCACTGCTCTCAATCGCTCAACGTGTTCCTGGAAGGTTTTACTATAGACCAGAATGTCATCCAAGTACACCAGCAGCATCTGGAAAATCAGGTCATTCATCCCTGCTGTCATGAGTCGTTGGAAAGTAGCGGGAGCGGAACAGAGTCCGAATGGCATACGCTTGAACTCAAATAACCCAAATGGTGTAATGAAAGCAGTCTTTTGTCTGTCCCCCTCGTCCATTGCTATCTGATGATACCCTGAAGCAAGATCCAATGTGGAAAAGTAGTTCGCTCCCTTCAATGCATCCAAAGACTCGTCAATCCTTGGCAGTGGAAATGCATCACGTCTCGTCTTCGCATTCAGCTTGCGATAGTCCACACACATGCGCAATTCTCCGTTCTTCTTCCGCACTAAAACTATAGGCGAAGCAAAAGGGCTAGTACTGGGCTGTATAATGTCTTTCTCTAACAAGTCTTGAATGTGTTTTCTAACCTCTTCAAGTTGTGTTGGGGGAATGCGACGGTATGTCTGACTTACTGGAACATCGTCCAGCAAAGGAACTTTGTGCTTAATTAGGTCAGAATAACCTACATCCAGATCATCTTTGACCCATGTTTCTGGAAACTCGCAATACAAATCATGCAACTGTTTGCGTTCCTCTTCATTACTTGCTGCGCCCAACAGACTCTCGGGAACCTTCAAGTCTGACACATCACTCTCTGCAGATATCGTATCACACGACACCACAACCTTCCCAGCAATCTCCTCTGCCTTCACCCCTGGCGAAACAACGCTATGAACTGCATGAACCGTGCCAACCGGAGTTCGCTCTGTCAAAAAGACATCTTCATCACTCAGATTAACGATCTGGACGTTCCACGGACCTTTTCCCTTTACCAGAGTCTGGGCTAGTAAACACTTCTCCCGGGTTGGACCCTCTAATGCCTCTATGACGTACTCGCCCTGTTCTGTCACCTTCTTTCCATACCCTCCACTCAAACAAACAGTGGAAATTGAGCGAGCGGACATGTGTATGCCGCCCTTTGGCACCCTCACCAACCCCACACAAGCTGGAGTGTCTACCGTTATGTCTGCCACTCTAATATTCACAGGCCCATGATCTCTCACGTCACGGATGACGTTCATGCCGAGTATGACTCGCGGCTCGCAACCCTCCGAATCAGAAACTTCCTTTTTAACAAGGATGACCCTTTCGGGAATAACTTGTTCCCCAACCTTAACGTCCAGTATAGTGTAGCCTATGTAGGGAACCTCCAACCCATTGGCTCCAACCAACCGTACAAGTGTATTGTCTCTTACCAGTTCTTCGCTAAAATGTTTGTAAAAACAATGTTCACTGATAATCGTGACTTGTGAACCGGTATCCCACAACGTTTCCAACGTCACACCTCCCATTTCTACCACAACAACAGGTTGTTCGCCCACCATTCTAGAAAGAACTGAGCCCTTTTCATCCCCGTCCTGTGTACGGCTCTTTACACAGTCGGTTACTGGTTTAACCCTTTCCAAGTACATGATCTGATCACGTGGCCAGGCTTGCCACATTTCAGACAAATGGGTTTTCCATCAGATGTAAACTTATATTTGGGAGGTCGTCTTTCTGAAAGCCCGACCTTGAGTGCCTCAAGTTCCTGTTCTAACTCTTTTTGGCGACTCGCCATCTTCCTGACTTCTTCGAAACAATCTGAATTGTCATGAGTCGCGACTGTATTGGCTGTAGCGTTCTTTGGAACTGGAGTACGTATTTCTTCCCATTCTAATGCCAATTTCCTCAGTTCACTAAATGAGACCGACCCGTTTTGTATGTGCCTCCTCAAATCAAGGACCAGCGATCTGTCATGAATCCCTTCAACAAAATGATCCACAAGCAGGTCTTCAGAGGACACAGCGCGTCTCGATTCCTCTTGTTTGGCTTTCACCGCGTTAAAGCGTGTGAATAAATCATTGGCATACGCTCGGACCGTTTCTCGACTTCCCTGTCGCCTTTCAGCAAAACATGCCATAAGAGTTGGTAATGGGCGTTTGTCGCCGAATGCATCCACTAGGATTGCAAAAATGTCTTCGATACTGCTGTATGACTGACCACATGACTTCAGTTCAACCCTGGCTAGTCCCTCTACATGCTGAGTCACATAGTGAATCTGTTCTTCTCTCCCGAAATCCCTCACAGCACTACCAATCTCTTCTATGAAATCCTTAACAGAGTACCTTCCATCTTCTCTGCTATCTCCGTAGAATTTCCTAACTTTGGGGGGTTTCGAAACAACAACTTTCGGGGCGGATTTTGCCTCTAAACTTTCCCTCATGCTACTCAACTCTGTAGCCATTCTCCGCAAATCCCCTCCTTCTCTTACAATCCTTCCCCTTCCCTGCCCCAACGGTGTCTGTGAAAAATCAGCGGCCGAAGTAAATTCCAAACCAGATTCATCCATGTTGGTATTTTAAAAGGTTGGTATTTTAAAAGGTTGGTATTTTAAAAGGTTGGTATTTATAACATTGACCTGTGTTGGTGTTACGTTTCTTCAACCAGAAGGTTATTCGAAACTTGTCAACACTTGTGTAATACAAGTTAAACCAAGCTCTTACTGGCAACCAAGAAAAAACCCACACCACCCAGCATACATACAACACAACCAAAAGTGTTAGTAATCACATCACATCACCATGTAGCATAATCAAACATACAACTACACATGTCAGTCATAATATCAAATCAACATAATCAACCACACTCTTCCAGGGCTGGTCCACTCCCCAACTCTGTCTCTTTGTACGGTGTGCAACCAGTCTTTCACAAACGTCCGAAGAAATGTTAATCGTTGAAGTCCTTCTGTGGACTAACAGAGTAAAAAGAAATGTTAATCACTGTAATCCTTTCTTCCACGGATTAACAAACTAAATGGCAATGTTGACAACAAAGCCGCATCCGTCGACGTCACGCCCGGACTCCCTCCAACTTCTCACACGCCCGTCTCCTCAACACCAGCCCGCGTCCGGACTGCATGCCTGCCATCCTCTCCCTGTGCGACGGGGTCCCCTAACCTACTCTATTCCTAGCCTAGCCCTAACAGTAACACCCCCTACCCACCCTTGCTCCGCAGCGCCAAATGTAACCGTGTGCCAATCTACTTTCCTCTTTCGTACTGAACTCAAACACTAAAGCAGACGACACAAGTTATATTACCCAGGTTCTTTTATTCCATACGATGAAATGGGGAAAATGTGGGATAACGGGGGTTTATCTTCAAATACAACTTTCACTGTATAGGACTAAACAACTTTAAAAAAAACAATATTCTCACTCTTCATTCTAAAACTACATTCTTTCCCTAAAAATACCCTTTAAAACACACCAAATCCTTTCCCCAAACTACACTCTACTCTAAATCCTCACTCTCAACTTTAATCAAAAAAACCACAATGAGACTCTAATTTAAAACAAACGAAATCTAAAAAAACAACCTAAAAAAACAATTCTTTAAAAAAAACCAAATCTACAAAAACTCTAACAAAATCTGACCAAAATCTCTCCACTAAATCTAACTACTCTTCACTAACAAAACCTAGTCTATAAAAACAAATCTACGCCCCACTAAAAAAGAAAAGACCTAACTAAAACCCCGTCGCACACTCAGCCATCCTGCAAAGCACAGAATGCACGCCGTAAGCATACGTAAACAAATCAACAATTTCAACTACCACAAACGAACTCATTAAACAACAAAACACATCCTACCAAATAACATGCCTACAATACATATACCGTTCTCTCAAACAACGGTCTTCTAAAGCATTCACACACAAAAATCTTCCCCACCATTCCAACTCACAAAACAATCTACTTAAACATTCAAATAAATCCTCCCCCCAAGAAGCATACTATTCTTTTCACCGCCTACCCATTTACAGAAAGAAAATTGTTTTAACCTACCAGCAAAAGAATCCTCACATTCCGGAAAGATTTCCGGCCGTGACAGACATGTCACACAACGCCATTGAAAACACGCCGCACCAAATGCACGTCTCCTTCCCTCAAAGATTCCAAGCAAAAGCACAGTTTTAGCGTTCACATCCTGTGCACCGGTGTCACAAGATTAACCCATTCAACTCGAGGGGTGTCAGGCAGCCCCACTTTCTTTAGTTAGTGCCTAACGTCACCTTCAACTATTCAACTTTACATCGCGGCGGAGGGAAAAAAGGAGATGGAACAAAGCCACCCGTCAATTGTTTCTTGTTCACAAAAACATCAATCACAAAATTTACTCCAGAGGCTTGTACCAAAAAAAACAATCGTTTTACCTATGCAAATTTTAGAATCGGCTATTCCGCGAGACCAATTCAATAGAAATGAAACTCAGTCTCGGAAACCTTAATGGATCCCCGATAGTATAGAGGTACCACGAGTTCACACGGATGCACAAAAGTGCATGTGTACCGTAACTGTCGTTCCCAAGCTCACATTTGTATAACGTGAGCCGTGAGCTAAGCAATCCTTCCCTACATTACCTCTTGGTGATGATTGGTTTTTAAGTGTTGGTGTTTTAGTTTCAAATTAAATGTTTTACTTCGCTTCACGTGACTTGTTTTGTCTTTCGTCAGGCCACAGAACCCAGCAGCTACGTGTTTGAGATCCGCATGGCAGGAGATGTACCGCCTCTCGTCCTGGCGTCACGTGATCAAGCCGACATGTTGGACTGGATAGATACTCTCAACGCCGCCATTACTTTTATCAACGGTCCCGCTCGACATGTCAACAGTCCGTCACAGGGTAAGCTCTGACAGGGTCGCCACGATAATCAACTGTCTCTCACAGTGTAAGCTTTGACAGGGTCGCCACGATAATCAACAGTCCGTCACAGGGTAAAGCTCTGACAGGGTCGCCACGATAATGAACGGTCCGTCACAGGGTAAGCTCTGACAGGATCACCACGATAATCAACTGTCCATCACAGGGTAAGCTCTGACAGGGTCGCCACGATAATCAACAGTCCGTCACAGGGTAAGCTTTGACAGGGTCGCCACGACAATCAACAGTCCGTCACAGGTAAGCTTTGACAAGGTCGCCACGATAATCAACAGTTCGTCACAGGGTAAGCTCTGGCAGGGTCGCCACGACAATCAACAGTCCGTCACAGGGTACGCTCTGACAGGGTCGCCACGATAATCAACTGACAGTCCGTCACAGGGTAAGCTCTGACAAGGTCGCCACGACAATCAACAGTCCGTCACAGGGTAAGCTCTGACAGGGTCGCCACGATAATCAACACTCCGTCATAGGGTAAGCTCTGACAGGGTCGCCACGATAATCAACAGTCCGTCACAGGGTAAGCTCTGACAGGGTCGCCGCGATAATCAACAGTCCGTCACAGGGTAAGCTCTGACAGGGTCGCCACGACAATCAACAGTCCGTCACAGGGTAAGCTTTGACAGGGTCGCCACGACAATCAACAGTCCGTCACAGGGTAAGCTCTGACAGGGTCGCCACGACAATCAACATTCCGTCACAGGGTAAGCTCTGACAGGGTCGCCACGACAATCAACTGTCCGTCACAGGGTAAGCTCTGACAGGGTATCCACAACAATCAACAGTCCGTCACAGGGTAAGCTCTGACAGGGTCGCCACGATAATCAACAGTCCGTCACAGGGTAAGCTCTGACAGGGTCGTCACGACAATCAACAGTCCGTCACAGGGTAAGCTTTGACAGGGTCGCCACGACAATCAACAGTCCGTCACAGGGTAAGCTCTGACAGGGTCGCCACGACAATCAACAGTCTGTCACAGGGTAAGCTCTGACAGGGTCACCACGACAATTAACAGTCCGTCACAGGTTAAGCTCTGACAGGGTCGCCACGACAATCAACAGTCCGTCACAGGGTAAGCTCTGACAGGGTCGCCACGACAATCAACAGTCCGTCACAGGGTAAGCTCTGACAGGGTCGCCACGATAATCAACAGTCCGTCACAGGGTAAGCTCTGACAGGGTCGCCACGACAATCAACTGTCCGTCACAGGGTAAGCTCTGACAGGGTTGCCACGACAATCAACTGTCCGTCACAGGGTAAGCTCTGACAGGGTCGCCACGATAATCAACAAGCCCGGCAACATGTGCTGAGGCGACTGGTCCCTGCACTGTATTCATTAGCATTGCATCACGTGACTGATCTGACCAACCAGAAATGATTTTAGCTGACCCTCTATACGTTATGGTGGTGAGGCCGGGACACTTTTTGTTTATCACTCTCAAAATTAGGAAGACATTAACAAAAGTTCTGAATTCAAAGTACATGTATAAAGCTTTGTCATCATTTTCACGAGTTTTCATTCACAAGCACCTGGGAAATAAATGTCATGTTCCCCGGGGAATAAATCCCCGGTTACCATAGTTGCAGGAAGCCCTATTACATGGATAATCAAAAGCAAACCCAATAGAAACGCTCGAGGATTCTTTGGCTCTTTTCATTGGCGTTTCCCCAGACCTAAACAGACGACACGACACTGCTTTGCAAAGTTCCAAAAACCAACTGGCAAACTGGCAAAAGTAAACAAAAAAACAAAACTACTTCAATAAATTCATCACAAACAAATGAAACCTACCGATATGTTATGTCTTCTTACAAAGTCATGGAGTGCGTGTATCTTTGTGTGAGAAACACGAACGTCAAGTTTAAGTCAAACCAATTGACCCCTGACACACACATTTTGACCCGTGCACAAGACGTTGTATCGATAAACGAAGCACAAATAAGAAATACTGATAAAAGCAAAGAAACTAGCAACAAGATATGCAAACATCTCACAAAGCCGAGCAAGCAGATTGACACTGGTCTGATGAAAAACAAAGAGGTACTGAGTCGGAAACAAGATCGCGATTCTTTCTTTCGCTGCACGACGCAAATCTTCTATGACCTTTGACCCAACGTAGCTTTCACATTCGATTACTAAGCTTGATACTCACAACTGAAAGCCGAGGGAGTGGAATACCGAGATGAACAAACAGAACTGTGCATCCTCAAACCTGACATATTCATCCCAACATTTTATGAACTCAAAAATACAGAAAGTTGCTTTCACACGCCAGCTTTGATTGCCAGTGGTTATCCGCACGGAACTCGTGTGGTTATCAGCACGGAACCCGTGTTTCAAAGCATGGCTCCCTGTGTTGATTGTGATCTTATTTTCTCACTACCAAAATGATGACAAAAACGATGTTTGGTGGTTTGTTGTCAGACCAGCTTTTTTTGTCGGTCCTCGGGGGGCATATCGACTTTTGTTTCATATTTATTGACCGCGGCCTTCGGCCTTGGTCAATAAATATGAAACAAAAGACGATATGCTCCCCCTCGGACGACAAAAAAGCTGGTCTGTCAACAACCCATCAAACTGACATCTTATAATGTTTCCAAATAGCGACACGACAGCGGCGGCGGCAGCGACAGGCGAATCTTGGTGTTAGTGATTCCTTCAAAAGCGGCGCGCACCAGGCGGATTTGTTTCTTTCTGGCTCGACTCCTGATGATGAATCGGTCACAATCTCACACAACTATGCTGTATTCAAGTTCAACTATATTTGAAGCTACTTAATAATTATGTTGGTACCAACATTGAAAAAGATGAAAAATTAAATGGAAAACCCGCTTTTATTTCAACAACATGCTCAACAAGCGGAACGAACCCGGTGCCTTTGACAACCTTTAAAGGAATTCTTGCTGGAAGATTTGCAGCTCAGTGAATACAAGTATCTGACGAAAAAACAGTTAAAATAGATTATACACCTGGTTGTAGGGGTCTTCCTCCAAAGGTTGTCAAAGGCATCGGGTTCGTTCTGATTTAGTAGCATTTTGTTGAAATAAAAGCTGGTTTTCCCATTACATTTCTTGTCTTTTCAATGTTCTCGCCAACATAAGTAGCTTCAAATATAGTTGACCTTGAATATAGCATGTTTTTGTTTGCTGTGTGAGTGGTTCATTGTCAGAAGTCAAGCCAGAAAGAACAAAACATCCACCTGCTGCGCCGTTTTAAATGGAAACAGAAACACAAACATTCGCCTGACGCGAGCCGTTTCGTCGCTGCCGACGCCGCCGTCGCGTCGCTATTTGGAATCATAGTTTTAGCGTGGCTTATTCTATGGCATACCATTTTCAATGGTTTTAAATCATACACTTCACCATATAAAAGTACTGAAAGTATATATTGTTGGTCGGTGATGAACACCATGGCAAGACCCCCCCCCCCCCCCCCCCCCCCCCCCGCCCTGAGTGTGCCACGCAGACCTTCTCACTTGCAAATCGCATGGTCAAAGTTCCAAAGAATCAAATGAACGATGTTCGGAAAAACACTCTGTGATAAATAAGATGTCCACGCGTTGTGGTGATCTCGGAAAGAACTCTGTGATAAATAAGATGTCCACGCGTTGTGGTGATCTCGGAAAGAACTCTGTGATAAATAAGATGTCCAAGCGATGTGGTGATCTCGGAAAGAACTCTGTGATAAATAAGATGTCCAAGCGATGTGGTGATCTCGGAAAGAACTCTGTGATAAATAAGATGTCCACGCGTTGTGGTGATCTCGGAAAGAACTCTGTGATAAATAAGATGTCCAAGCGATGTGGTGATGTCGGAAAGATCTCTCTGATAAATAAGATGTCCACGCGTTGTGGTGATGTCTGAAAGAACTCTGTGATAAATAAGATGTCCAAGCGTTGTGGTGATGTCGGAAATAACTCTGTGATATATAAGATGTCCACGCGTTGTGGTGATGTCGCAAAGAACTCTGTGATAAATAAGATGTTCAAGCGTTGTGGTGATGTCGGAAATAACTCTGTGATAAATAAGATGTCCAAGCGTTGTGGTGATGTCGGAAATAACTCTGTGATAAATACGATGTCCACGCGTTGTGGAAGAGTTGCGCCCCGCTATGGTGACGTCAGGTGATGTCCGGTCACAGTGAGCCAAACAATAACAAGTTAAAACCAGCAGTCGCAGCGAATAACTGAATGATTATGATGTGTACATTATGCAGTGTCCGCTCGATATGATGCCTACCTCTTTCGACATCCCGCACATCGGGGCCACGATTCACTGGTGACGGCCTGCAGTGTCCGCTCGATATGATGCCTACCTCTTTCGAAATCCCGCACATCGGGGCCACGATTCACTGGTGTTGGCCTGCAGAGATCGCTGAGCACGTGTATTTCTCATCCTCCCATGACCTCAAGCAAAATTCACTTGACCTCAGGCACAACACGTTGTCGGCTATCACTGTCAGTTATTCGCTGCGATTGTTGGTTTTAACTGGTCGACCACGTGTTTTGTTTGTCTCACTAAAGTGGGGTGCCCCCCTATTCTACATTTACTTCAAATGTATTTTTTTGTATTGTCTATCTTTGATAATGAGTCTCTCTGTGTGTGTGTGTGTGTGTGTGTGTGTGTGTGTGTGTGTGTGTGTGTGTGTGTGTGTGTGTGTGTGTATGTAAGTGTGTGTGTGTGTGTGTGTGTGTGTGTGTGTGTATGTGTTTAAATATCACGTGGCAGGAATGACCGGGGGAACGATACACCAGGCAGAAGACAGGACTGAACCCAGCACGTGCCAACAGTCCGGTCTGAGTGACGCAGAGGTAGGTGACAGCTTTGGTCAGTGGAGTTCTCTTCGCTCAATCACCGTGCTCTGCACTAAGGTGTCGCCCATAATGCAAAGCCAATGAAAACCGTCAAGCCAGATAGTATAAACATCGTAATGTCTCATGCGCTTGTCTGTTTCACGACCCACAAGTTTGATCCAACTAACACTTCAGTGGAGAAGGTGAGGGATCAGGTGGGGGTGGGAGAAGCAACACACAGCTGTGATGGTGAGAGGGATGGGGTAGTGGTGTGAGACGGAGAAGGAAAACACAGCTGTGATGATGAGAAGGATGGGGGTAGTGGTATGAGACGGAGGGGTAAAACACAGCTGTGATGATGAGAGGGATGGGGGTACGGGTGTGAGACGGAGGAGTAAAACACAGCTGTGATGATGAGAGGGATGGAGGTAGTGGTGTGAGACGGAGGAGGAAAACACAGCTGTGATGATTAGAGGGATAGGGGTAGTGGTGTGCGACGGAGGAGTAAAACACAGCTGTGATGATGAGAGGGATAGTGGTAGTGGTGTCAGACGGAGGAGTAAAACACAGCTGTGATGATGAGAGGGATGGGGTAGTGGTGTGAGACGGAGGAGGAAAACACAGCTGTGATGATTAGAGGGATAGGGGTAGTGGTGTGCGACGGAGGAGTAAAACACAGCCGTGATGATTAGAGAGATGGGGGTAGGGGTGTGAGACGGAGGAGGAAAACACAGCTGTGATGTTACAAGGGATGGGGGTAGTGGTGTGAGACGGAGGAGTAAAACACAGCTGTGATAATGAGAGGGATGGAGATAGTGGTGTGAGACGGAGGAGGAAAACACAGCTGTGATAATAAGAGGGATGGAGATAGTGGTGTGAGACAGAAGAGGAAAACACAGCTGTGATAATGAGAGTGATGTAGATAGTGGTTCAAGACGGAGGAGTACATTTTATTTTTTTTTTGCTTAACGGCCAGCCGACCACGAAGGGTCATATGAGGGCGGTGCTGCTTTGACATATAACGTGCGCCACACACAAGACAGAAGTCGCAGCACAGGCTTCATGTCTCACCCAGTCACATTATTCTGACACCGGACCAACCAGTCCTAGCACTAACCCCAGAATGCCAGACGCCAGGCCAATTTTAAAGTCTTAGGTATGACCCGGCCGGGGTTCGAACCCACGACCTCCCGACAACGGGGCGGACGCCTTACCACTACGCCAACCGTGCCAGTGGAGGAGTAAATCACAGCGTTGATAATAAGTTAAATGGGGTAGTGGTGTAAGACGGAGGAGAGAAGCGGCTGTAATGATGTGAGGGATGGGGGTAGTGGTGTCAGACGGAGGAGAAAAACAGAGCTTTGATGATGAGAGGGATAGAGATAGTGGTGTGAGACGGAGGGGTAAAACACACCTGTGATGATGAGAGGGACTGGGGTAGTGATGTGAGATGGAGGAGGAAAACACAGCTGTGGTAATGAGAGGGATGGGGTAGTAGTGTGAGACGGAGGGGTAAAACACAGCTGTGATGATGAGAGGGATGGGGGTAGTGGTGTGAGACGGAGGGGTAAAACACAGCTGTGATGATGAGAGGGATGGGGGTACGGGTGTGAGACGGAGGAGTAAAACACAGCTGTGATGATGAGAGGGATGGGGGTACGGGTGTGAGACGGAGGAGGAAAACACAGCTGTGATGATTAGAGGGATAGGGGTAGTGGTGTGAGACGGAGGAGTAAAACACAGCCGTGATGATTAGAGAGATGGGGGTAGGGGTGTGAGACGGAGGAGGAAAACACAGCTGTGATGTTACAAGGGATGGGGGTAGTGGTGTGAGACGGAGGAGTAAAACACACCTGTGATGATGAGAGGGACTGGGGTAGTGATGTGAGATGGAGGAGGAAAACACAGCTGTGGTAATGAGAGGGATGGGGTAGTGGTGTGAGACGGAGGAGTATAACACAGCTGTGATGATGAGAAGGATGGGGGTAGTGGTGTGAGACGGAGGGGTAAAACACAGCTGTGATGATGAGAGGGATGGGGGTACGGGTGTGAGACGGAGGAGTAAAACACAGCTGTGATGATGAGAGGGATGGGGGTACGGGTGTGAGACGGAGGAGTAAAACACAGCTGTGATGATGAGAGGGATGGGAGTACGGGTGTGAGACGGAGGAGGGAAACACAGCTGTGATGGTGAGAGGGATAGGGATAGTGGTGTAAGCCGGAGGAGGAAAACACAGCTGTGATAATTAAAGAGATGGGGGTAGGGGTGTGAGACAGAGGAGGAAAACACAGCTGTGGTGATGGGAGGGATGGGGTAGTTGTGTGAGACGGAGGAGTAAAACATAGCTGTTATAATGAGAAGGATGGCGGTAGTGGTGTGAGACGGAGGGGTAAAAAACAGCTGTGATGATAAGAGGGATGGGGGTACGGGTGTGAGACGGAGGAGTAAAACACAGCTGTGATGATGAGTGGGATGGGGGTACGGGTGTGAGACGGAGGAGGAAAACACAGCTGTGATGATTAGAGGGATAGGGGTAGTGGTGTGAGACGGAGGAGTAAAACACAGCCGTGATGATTAGAGAGATGGGGGTAGGGGTGTGAGACGGAGGAGGAAAACACAGCTGTGATGTTACAAGGGATGGGGGTAGGGGTGTGAGACGGAGGAGGAAAACACAGCTGTGATAATGAGAGGGATGGAGATAGTGGTGTGAGACGGAGGAGGAAAACACAGCTCGGATAATAAGAGGGATGGAGGTAGTGGTGTGAGACGGAGGAGGAAAACACAGCTGTGATAATAAGAGGGGTGGAGATAGTGGTGTGAGACAGAAGAGGAAAACACAGCTGTGATAATGAGAGTGATGTAGATAGTGGTTCAAGACGGAGGAGTACATTTTTTTTTTTTTGCTTAACGGCCAGCCGACCACGAAGGGCCATATGAGGGCGGTGCTGCTTTGACATATAACGTGCGCCACACACAAGACAGAAGTCGCAGCACAGGCTTCATGTCTCACCCAGTCACATTATTCTGACACCGGACCAACCAGTCCTAGCACTAACCCCAGAATGCCAGACGCCAGGCCAATTTTAAAGTCTTAGGTATGACCCGGCCGGGGTTCGAACCCACGACCTACCGACAACGGGGCGGACGCCTTACCACTACGCCAACCGTGCCAGTGGAGGAGTAAATCACAGCGTTGATAATAAGTTAAATGGGGTAGTGGTGTAAGACGGAGGAGAGAAGCGGCTGTAATGATGTGAGGGATGGGGGTAGTGGTGTCAGACGGAGGAGAAAAACAGAGCTTTGATGATGAGAGGGATAGAGATAGTGGTGTGAGACGGAGGGGTAAAACACACCTGTGATGATGAGAGGGACTGGGGTAGTGATGTGAGATGGAGGAGGAAAACACAGCTGTGGTAATGAGAGGGATGGGGTAGTAGTGTGAGACGGAGGGGTAAAACACAGCTATAATGATGAGAGGGTTGGGGTAGGGGTGTCAGACGGAGCAGTAAAACACAGCTGTGATGATGAGAGGGATGGGGTAGTGGTGTCAGACGGATGAGTAAAACACAGCTGTGATGATGAGAGGGATGGGGTAGTGGTGTCAGACGGATGAGTAAAACACAGCTGTGATGATGAGAGGCATGGGGTAGTGGTGTGAGACGGAGGAGGAAAACACAGCTGTGATGATTAGAAGGATGGGGGTAGTGGTGTGAGACGGAGGAGTAAAACACAGCTGTGATGATTAGAGGGATGAGGGTAGTGGTGTGAGACGGAGGAGTATAACACAGCTGTGATGATTAGAGGGGTGGGGGTAGTGATGTGAGACGGAGGAGTAAAACACAGCTGTGATGATTAGAGGGATGGGGGTAGTGGTGTGAGACGGAGGAGTAAAACACAGCTGTGATTATTTGAGGAATAGGGGTAGTGGTGTGAAACGGAGGAGTAAAACACAGCTGTGATGATGAGAGGGATGGGGTAGGGGTGTCAGACGGAGGAGTAAAACACGGCTGAGATGATTAGAGGGATGGGGGTAGTGGTGTGAGACGGAGGAGTAAAACACAGCTGTGATGATTAGAGGGATGAGGGTAGTGGTGTGAGACGGAGGAGTAAAACACAGCTGTGATGATTAGAGGGGTGGGGGTAGTGATGTGAGACGTAGGAGTAAAATACAGCTGTGGTAATGAGAGGGATGGGGTAGTCGTGTAAGACGGAGAAGTAAAACACAGCTGTAATGATGAGATGGATGGGGTAGTGGTGTGAAACGGAGGAGTAAAACACAGCTGTGATGATGAGAGGGATGGGGGTAGTGGTGGGAGACGGAGAAGTAAAACACAGCTGTAATGATGAGATGGATGGGGTAGTGGTGTGAAACGGAGGAGTAAAACACAGCCGTGATGATGAGAGGAATGGGGGTACGGGTGTGAGACGGAGAAGTAAAACACAGCTGTGATGATTAGAGGGATGGGGTAGGGGTGTGAGACGGAGGAGGAAAACACAGCCGTGATGATTAGAGAGATGGGGGTAGGGGTGTGAGACGGAGGAGGAAAACACAGCTGTGATGTTACAAGGGGTGGGGGTAGTGGTGTGAGACGGAGGAAGAAAACACAGCTGTGATAATAAGAGGGATGGAGGTAGTGGTGTGAGACGGAAGAGGAAAACACAGCTGTGATAATAAGAGGGATGTAGATAGTGGTTCAAAACGGAGGAGTACATTTTTTTGTTGTGCTTAACGCCCAGCCGACCACGAAGGGCCATATGAGGGCGGTGCTGCTTTGACATATAACGTGCGCCACACACAAGACAGAAGTCGCAGCACAGGCTTCATGTCTCACCCAGTCACATTATTCTGACACCGGACCAACCAGTCCTAGCACTAACCCCAGAATGCCAGACGCCAGGCGGAGCAGCCACTAGATTGCCAATTTTAAAGTCTTAGGTATGACCCGGCCGGGGTTCGAACCCACGACCTCCCGATAACGGGGCGGACGCCTTACCACTACGCCAACCGTGCCAGTGGAGGAGTAAATCACAGCGTTGATAATAAGTTAAATGGGGTAGTGGTGTTAAGACGGAGAAGGTAAACACAGCTCTGATGATGAGAGGTAAGGGGGTAGTGGTGTAAGACGGAGGAGAGAAGCGGTTGTAATGATGTGAGGGATGGGGGTAGTGGTGTCAGACGGAGGAGAAAAACAGAGCTTTGATGATGAGAGGGATAGAGATAGTGGTGTGAGACGGAGGGGTAAAACACACCTGTGATGATGAGAGGGACTGGGGTAGTGATGTGAGATGGAGGAGGAAAACACAGCTGTGGTAATGAGAGGGATGGGGTAGTAGTGTGAGACGGAGGGGTAAAACACAGCTGTGATGATGAGAGGGATGGGGTAGTGGTGTAAGACGGAGGGGTAAAACACAGCTGTGATGATGAGAGGGATGGGGTAGTGGTGTAAGACGGATGAGTAAAACATAGCTGTGATGATGAGAGGGATGGGGTAGTGGTGTAAGACGGATGAGTAAAACACAGCTGTGATGATGAGAGGAATGGGGTAGTGGTGTGAGACGGAGGAGGAAAACACAGCTGTGATGATTAGAAGGATGGGGGTAGTGGTGTGAGACGGAGGAGTAAAACACAGCTGTGATGATGAGAGGGACGGGGGTAGTGGTGTGAGACGGAGGAGTATAACACAGCTGTGATGATTAGAGGGGTGGGGGTAGTGATGTGAGACGGAGGAGTAAAATACAGCTGTGGTAATGAGAGGGATGGGGGTAGTGGTGTGAGACGGAGAAGTAAAACATAGCTGTGATGATTAGAGGGATGGGGGTAGTGGTGTGAGATTGAGGAGTAAAACACAGCTGTGATGATTGGAGGGATGGGGGTAGGGGTGTGAGACGGAGGAGTAAACCACAGCCGTGATAATAAGAGGGATGGGGGTAGTGGTGTGAGACGGAGGAGTAAAACACAGCTGTGATGATTAGAGGGATGAGGGTAGTGGTGTGAGACGGAGGAGTAAAACACAGCTGTGATGATTAGAGGGGTGGGGGTAGTGATGTGAGACGTAGGAGTAAAATACAGCTGTGGTAATGAGAGGGATGGGGGTAGTAGTGTAAGACGGAGAAGTAAAACACAGCTGTAATGATGAGATGGATGGGGTAGTGGTGTGAAACGGAGGAGTAAAACACAGCTGTGATGATGAGAGGGATGGGGGTAGGGGTGTGAGACGGAGGAGGAAAACACAGCTGTGATGTTACAAGGGGTGGGGGTAGTGGTGTGAGACGGAGGAGTAAAACACAGCTGTGATAATAAGAGGGATGGAGGTAGTGGTGTGAGACGGAAGAGGAAAACACAGCTGTGATAATAAGAGGGATGTAGATAGTGGTTCAAAACGGAGGAGTACATTTTTTTTTTGTGCTTAACGCCCAGCCGACCACGAAGGGCCATATGAGGGCGGTGCTGCTTTGACATATAACGTGCGCCACACACAAGACAGAAGTCGCAGCACAGGCTTCATGTCTCACCCAGTCACATTATTCTGACACCGGACCAACCAGTCCTAGCACTAACCCCAGAATGCCAGACGCCAGGCGGAGCAGCCACTAGATTGCCAATTTTAAAGTCTTAGGTATGACCCGGCCGGGGTTCGAACCCACGACCTCCCGATAACGGGGCGGACGCCTTACCACTACGCCAACCGTGCCAGTGGAGGAGTAAATCACAGCGTTGATAATAAGTTAAATGGGGTAGTGGTGTTAAGACGGAGAAGGTAAACACAGCTCTGATGATGAGAGGTAAGGGGGTAGTGGTGTAAGACGGAGGAGAGAAGCGGTTGTAATGATGTGAGGGATGGGGGTAGTGGTGTCAGACGGAGGAGTAAAACACAGCTGTGATGATGAGAGGGATGGGGTAGTGGTGTTAGACGGAGGAGTAAAACACGGCTGTGATGATGAGAGGGATGGGGTAGTGGTGTCAGACAGAGGAATAAAACACAGCTGTGATGATGAGAGGGATGGGGTAGGGGTGGGAGACGGAGGAGGAAAACACAGCTGTGATTATGAGAGGGATGGGGGTACGGGTGTAAGACTGATCAGTAAAACACAGCTGTGATAATGAGAGGGATGGGGTAGTGGTGTGAGACGGAGGAGTAAAACACAGCTGTGATGATGAGAGGGATGGGGGTAGTGGTGTGAGTGGGAGAAGTAAAACACAGCTGTTATGATGAGAGGGATGGGGGAAGTGGTGTGAGACGGAGGAGTAAAACACAGCTGTGATGATGAGAGGGATGGGGGTAGTGGTGTGAGACAGAGAAGTAAAACAGAGCTGTGATGATGAGAGGGATGGGGGTAGTGGTGTGAGATGGAGGAGGAAAACACAGCTGTGATGATGAGAGGAATGGGGGTAGTGGTGTGATATGGAGGAGCAAAACACAGCTGTGATGATGAGAGGAATGGGGGTAGTGGTGTGAGATGGAGGAGGAAAACACAGCTGTGATGGTGAGAGGAATGGGGGTAGTGGTGCGATATGGATGAGCAAAACACAGCTGTGATGATGAGAGGAATGGGGGTAGTGGTGTGAGATGGAGGAGGAAAACACAGCTGTTATGATGAGAGGAATGGGGGTAGTGGTGTGATATGGAGGAGCAAAACACAGCTGTGATGATGACAGGGATGGGGGTAAGGGTGTTAGACGTAGGAGGAAAAACAGCTGTGATGGTGAGAGGCAAAACGGTAGGGGTGTGATATGGAAGAATAAAACACAGCTGTGATGATGAGAGGAATGGGGGTACGGGTGAAAGACGGATGAGTAAAACACAGCTGTGATAGTGAGAGGGATGGGGGTAGGGGTGTGAGACGTAGGATGAAAACACAGCTGCGATGATGAGAGGGATGGGGGTAGTGGTGTGAGAGGAGGAAAACACAGCTGTGATGGTGAGAGGGAGGGGGTAGGGTTTTGGGTGACAATGACACTGACAATGACAATTGATAATGACAATTCTTTATTTTATGAAAGTAACAGAATAAGCATTGGTATACTTATTTTGCATCTGGCCCTCGCCCTAAAGAGGGACTAAATCTACTATAATAACTACTACTACATACATACATAAGTAGTGAAACAGTATAAGTTGATGTACATAAGCGCATTATATGAAACATTGTAGTTTATAAATGTTCATGACAAGGTGCAAAGCAAAAATTTGCAAGTCAATTAGAGTCAGAATAATAATAATAATTGTCAGTAAGTACTGGTGTCACATGACTGATGTGAACCAGTTGATTGGCTAATGGCGATGCGCTAAAACTGTTAGCGCACTCTTGGAGTGCGCTAACTTTTCCACAGAGCGTATTCTTCCGCCCTTTGCCTAAGCGAGACTGTGCTCTCATCCTCAGAATTAATTAATGACATGTAGCTTATATTCTCCACAATACCAAAATACTATAAATTCCTGCTTCTCAATTAAAGCAGAAGTGGTTTTTTTCTGACAGATTGCATGTGCCTGTGCCACAGTTGCCACTATCTAAAAATAGAACCCGCTGTGTCTATTTTTCAGTTTCGACTTGCGAAGAATCTTCTCATAATTATGCCGTAGCTTATTATCCACATTACCAAATGATGAGTTAGTATACAATTCCCAGCAGCTAACAGAAAACCCAAGTGTTATTCCGATAACGTACCACTGAACTAGATCAGCATTTGGAATATATACGTAGCAGACTAGATTACACTGAAATACGACTGCATCAGTTCAGTAAATGAATGGTTTCCGAATTATTATTTCAAGGCAACAACAATCGGAATCGAAAACGTGTAGGGTTAAGAACGTTCTTACCATGTATAAAACTTATTGCCAGCCTGCATCATGCGTGCAGACGAGCAATTGTTGTTTTTGAAATGAGACTGCAGTGCAGTGCCGTGGTTCGCTTGCCCTAGCCGCCCTAGCAGACGACATAAACCTCGCAGGCAAATGTGAACAAGCAAACGATGGGGACATACTACGTGTAGGGTTCACAGCATTCTTACGGTTCATATATATAATAGTACCAGTCTCCCCGATGAGTGAAGATACAACAGAAGAAACATACCACATTTACTTTGAAAATCCGAGTCTGCTAACCGTGGCCTTGGCCGGAGTCAATTCAAGGGGCAACACTCTGCACAGTCAATCTGTCGAAGCTCGATGAAGGTTTCGAATCGCAAATAATTAAGAGTACAGTCTTTTCTCCGAGTTTAAATGAGGTCTCTGTGAAAGGTCATCACTTTTTAGCTTAACGCTTCACTGGAATTTACCAACAGAAATTAAAACAAGAGTTTGCGTGTGACAAAAGCACGACACACTTGAGACAGCCCACACAAAAGTAGATCCAGTGACACAAACCTGACCACACACTTACGCCTATCCAAATGCGCTTTGCAAAATGTGCGTTTTGAATCTTCTTTTTTCTCTGGCGGTACTGACAATATCGTTATTGAAACAATCCCAGTGCACTAAGGGATTTATAGAGCAAATCTCGAAAATAATTATTGAACTCAGCGCTATGCGCTTCGTTCAATAATGAATTTTCTCGATTTGCTCTATAAATCCCTTAGTGCACTGGGATGTCTCAATAACTTAAATAATAATAATAATAATAATAAATGAGCATTTATATAGCGCAACATCGTAACTTTACAATTATGCTCTTTGCGCTTGACACATTTAAAATTAAAACACAGTTATACAAGCATTTACATCTACATTCATAGTCAACAACGCTTAATTAAAAGCATACACCATCAAAGATACATTACAAAAGATTCTTCCACTAACTAAGTAATAAAAACATGAATAAAATAGGTGGTGAAAAATCACTAAAACAACAAATAACACTACATGTAGCCTACTGATGGACTGAGAAAACAAAATCAGGGGTTGTATTTCCTGAAGAGGTGCGTTTTAAGTGCTCGTTTGAATGCTTGGGGTGACTGAGAGTGGCGGATGTGAAAGGGGAGAGAATTCCACTGTGTGGGTGCGCAGAAAGTAAAAGTGCGTTGTCCGTATGTTTTGGTTTTGGTGTGTGGAATGGTAAGGATGCGACAGTCAGAAGAGGCACGGAGTTGTCTTGCTGGAGAATAGACGGTGAGGAGTTCAGAGAAGTAAGCAGGAGACGAACCAGAAAAGAAGTTAAAGCAGAGGGTAGACAGTTTGTAGTCAATGCGGGCTTGAATAGGTAACCAGTGCAGTGTGTGAAGAAGTGGTGTTGCGTGATCCCGTTTTCGTGCTTTGAGAATGAGGCGTGCTGCCGAGTTTTGGACTTTTTGTAGTTTATGCAGGAGGTACAGAGGACAGCCAGAGAGAAGAGAGTTGCAGTAGTCAAGTTTAGAAAGAACAAAGGCACAGACAAGAGTGTTAGTTGTTTGAGAGGATAGTGTGTGGCGAATGGTGCTGATCTTACGAAGCTCAAAATAAGCTGCTCTACAGACTAAAGATATATGTTTGTTAAGGGTCATGTCAGATGAAAGGGTGAATCCAAGGTTTCTAGCTGATGGTGAGAAAAGAATGTCGGTGTTGCCTATTTGAACAGAAACAGGTTGGGGAGAGGGAAATGTAGTGTTCTTCTTTTTGCACAGTAAGACTTCAGTCTTATCATCATTCAGCTTAAGTTTGTTATCAACCATCCAAGATTTAACATCAGTGATGCATGTCTGAATGGTCTGGATGGCGGAATGTGTCTCTGCTGGGGGACTGGGTTTATACAGCTGGGTGTCATCAGCAAAAGACTGATTTAAAACAGAATGGTTTTGAATCAGTATGGAGAGGGGCTTAGTGTACATGATGAAAAGGATGGGACCAAGTACTGAACCTTGAGGAACGCCGAAAGAAAGTGGGGCTGGAGCAGACATCTGGCCATCGACAAGCACAGCCTGAGTCCTGCCAATGAGATAGGACTCAAGCCATGCCAGCGGTGGACCGGAGATGCCGTACAGAGTCTGAAGTCTATGGAGAAGCGTGACATGGTCAATCGTGTCGAACGCTGCAGAAAGGTCAAGTAGGGTAAGCACTGACACATCACCACCATCCAGAGCAGACAGAATGTCACTGATTACTTTAAGTGGGGCTGTTTCAGTACAGTGAGAAGGGCGATAAGCGGACTGAGAGTGCGAGATCAAATCATGGGTGTTCAAATATGACAACAGCTGCTTCAAAACTACCTTTTCAAAAACTTTGGACAAGAATGATAAATTAGATACAGGACGATAATTTTTCAAAATATTGACATCAAGACTTGGTTTTTTGAGAAGTGGTTTAACAAGTGCAGTTTTGAACAATGATGGAAAAACACCAGATAACAGGCTATCATTGACAATTTGAGTAAGAGTTGGCAACAACACATCAAGATTCTCAAAAAGCAATGGTGTGGGTATGGCATCAAGTGGACAAGTTGTTGGTTTGGACTTCAGAATAATGGATCTAAGGTCTTTTTCACTGATTGGCTGGAATGATGAAAAAGAACAATCAGTGGGAACATCAACATGACTGGAGGAAGCAGAATGTGCACTCATCTGATCAAATTCAGAACGAATATCAGAAACCTTGAATACTATGCAATAGTACATCAACTCTGCAAGACAATGGATATTATGCAGAACATCATAATTTCGTGAAGAAGACAATAAATCAAAAGTGAGTGACCGTGTTCCAAGGGACATAACAATCAAGAGTATACTATTTTCATTAAATTCTTTCTTTCTTTCTTTCTTTCTTTATTTGGTGTTTAACGTCGTTTTCAACCATTCAAGGTTATATCGCGACGGTTTTCATTAAATGGGATATATATATATATATATTTGTTTTTGAAAGAATCTGTGCTGGTAGCTTCCCGTAAGGCATTCGGAAGAGCGTTCCAGAGACGGCCACCTGAATAAACTAGACTAGACTTAAATAGATCTATCCTGGGAAGAGGAGTGTTACATTTCATAAGGTGGTGTGAATTCTTCAAAGAGAACTTTGAACAAATGGTTTGGGGTAGAGTTTCGGATATAATTGCATGCATAAAGATTCCTTTGTTAAAAAGCAGTCTTGACTTTAGAGGTCTTTCTTTCTTTCTTTATTTGGTGTTTAACGTCGTTTTCAACCATTCAAGGTTATATCGCGACGGGACTTTAGAGGTAAGATTCCTAAATGTATGTAGTCTAACTCTGTGAGAGTAGTGTGCTTTAGTAATACTACTTTTAGCGCTCTTGTATGTAATCTGCTAAGTGGTTTTAAGGAATTTTCACTTGCTGAGTCCCATAGAGTGGATGCGTAATCAATAACAGATTGAATATGAGCAATGAAGAATAACTTGCTGGTGTGGCAGTTCAGGAAGTGTTTAATTCTAGTTATCCCATGACCTGCCTCTTTGTCTCTGTTAGCTGAGGAGGTGATTATTCTGCATATTCCATCACAACCATATGGATATCCCATCACAACCGAGTTTCGATCTCAACTGTCATTGGTCATTGTCTTTGATTTCAGAGTACAATTGAATCATTTATAGAGGTCATCTGCATATTCAGAGTTTACAGATGGACTACTTTTTTCAACATACGACTGAAATATGTTGTGGTGTCAAAGTCAATATCACGTATAGGTACAAGCCTACATGTGTCAATGTTGAGAAAATAAAGAATACTTCATACGATAAGCACATTCTGCATGGATTTAAAGAGCGGAGTCGAGATATTTCGCTGGCTGAAGCGACTGCATGGTCAAAGGCATGTTTAACGAGTATCGCGAGTGGGATCAAGGGACGATACTCCCTAATTTTTACACAGACAGCCATCTACACAGAACCGTGAGAGAGAGAGAGAGAGAGAGAGAGAGAGAGAGAGAGAGAGAGAGAGAGAGAGAGAGAGAGAGAGAGAGAGAGAGAGAGAGAGAGAGAGAGAGAGAGAGAGAGAGAGAGAGAGAGAGAGAGAGAGAGAGAGAGAGAGAGAGCAATAAAAAAACTCAATCTGAAACTGACATCGATTGTCGAAGGCATGCCTGCGGTGCATAACTCTGGAAAAGTTGTCGTAGCTGGGAACCCGCGTTGAGATCCATTCCAACACCAAACAAATTATCAGAAGACTCACCATGAAGTCAAATCAAACGTTAGGTTTTCTCATTTGGTTATTTGCTTTGGCTTTAAGTGTATTGCTTCGATTGATAGCTGAATCTGCTTGCAACCGTGCTGTTCAAGACTGTTCGAACTGTCGTCTGCTAGACGGGCTTGTGTGAATCCGAGTCGAGTCAACTGCGGGGTTCAGCGACAAATGAGGGAGTGGCACCAACATGAAAAGAAGAAGACGAAAAGAAGTTGGAGATACAGTTAAGATACATGGGGAAGAGAAGAGGATGTGAGGTGTTAGATGTATCCAACCTTAGGTGTTCAAACTCAAGACCGGGACAAAGCAGAAAGCGATGTACCGCGACCAACTCTCAGTGCCGACATACAACTTCCAAGCTTTATTGCTTAACGTCTACAACAGGCGAAGTATTGAAGCTTTGGCTCACCTAAACCCGACGACTGCATATGTAAGTGATCCACGTGTGAAAACCAAAACAGAACAGCGCGATGACAGCCAACATTTCTATCCCCGACTGACACTGCATGCGAACTGACTTGGGTCAACGATCAAGCCAGCACGGCCCGAACTGAATTTTTTGCTCTGCCATTATCGTGCGCAATTCTGGTAAAAATATAAACCCGGTATGCCGAATTGAGTATAACGAAAGCCGATGCCAAATATACACAGGGATATTTTAAAATGACTGTCAACATGTAAAAGCAGATAGCAGACCTTTTTATAAGCAATATGAATGACTGAATGTCCACATACAAGTCGAATGACGCCGTCCATTATGCTGACAAATGGGAACTAGCTTTGCGCATGAATTCATTGACATGAATTTCGACTGCGGAGGCTTTTGGCAAGCTGAAAACAGGCACGGGCAGGTTTTAGTGGAAAAAGTAAGTGTTTTTAATGAAAACGTCGGAGTAATGAGATAAATAGCTTACACACCTCGTCCTGAATATCTTGCATATTTTCCCTCGGGTCGATTTTCATGTATTACCTCGCCAAAGGCTCGGTAATACATGAAAATCGACCCTCGGGAAAATATGCAAGATAATCAGAACTCGGAGTGTGTAACCTATATATAAGAGATACACTTTCTTTGACACCACTTTACTAAGTTGCTCTATGTGGGTTGACCAAGACAAGTTGCTATCAATATTAACACTTAGCAGTTTGTGATGGTCGACTTTTCCCACTATTTCACCATCTATCATTAAAGCAGGACCAGCTGAACAAATAGTGAGTGGGGGAGAGAGGAGGAAAACACAGCTGTGATGGTGAGAGGGAGGGAGTACGGGTGTGAGACGTAGGAGGAAAACACAGCACTGATGGTGAGAGGGAGGGGGTAGGGGTGTGAGAGGTGGAGAGAGGAGGAAAACACAGCTGTGATGGTGAGAGGGATGGGGGTAGGGGTGTGAGTGGGGGAGAGAGGAGGAAAACACAGCTGTGATGGTGAGAGGGAGGGAGTACGGGTGTGAGAGGGGGAGAGAGGAGGAAAACACAGCTGTGATGGTGAGAGGGATGGGGTATGGGTGTGAGAGGGGGAGAGAGGAGTAAAACACAGCTGTGATGGTGAGAGGGAGGGGGTAGGGGTGTGAGTTGGGTAGGGAGGAGGAAACAGCTGTGATGGTGAGAGGGAGGGGTGAGGGCGGGGGTGAAATAACACACAGCTGTAGGAATAGCGTTCCCCAGAGAGTCCTTAGTATTATCAACACTGCTAGCGAACACGTGTGTTGCTCTCGATACAGTTTTGTTATTCAAAAGACCTTGAAAAGGCTCACACATTTGAGGAGACAGTACATCGTCAGGTCTTTGATTCCAGAGGGAGTTTCTGAATGCCTGGTTCCCTAACCTTCACAGGGACGTCTATATGATCCCCCCGCACCATGTAGACACGGTGCACGTCACAAAACAACACACCCAGGGAGGTGACTTGATCGACGTGCTGACAACTCAACAACAAATCGACAGTGATAGCACTAAGCGTACAGAGGTCAGTGACGTCGTACACATAGACAGAGCGCTGAAGAAAGTCCAATGCTGCATGAATAAGATCAAGGACAAAGCAGAGAGTCAGAAAGAAGTTTTGATAATAATGACTCAAGGCAAATGTGGCCTTTACGGCGCTGGTTCTCGAAGCCTCTACACTGGGGTAGCCGCCAGGAGCATGAACAGCGACGAGACAGAACCTTTAGTTCTGCAAGAAGACTTAGTTCTGGAGGAAGACTTTGTTGATCTGCTGGTCATTGATCGTAACCGGGGAGTAATGATGGGGGCAATCATACGTCAGACAGAAGAGGACCCTCATGCAGTTCAAGAAGAATTGCGGAAGGCAGCTGATTACCTGCAGCAAGCTGGAGATGTCGTGAAGCGTTGTGTTCTGGGTGACTTGGACCTACCCCAGCCTGCAATCCACCAGGCCATTCTCCTGCCTCACACGACCAGACGCTGTCTAGTGGAGGCACTGCAAAACATGGACGATGTAAGTATGCTTTACCCCCCCCCCCCCCCCCCCTCTACAAACACATACATACACACACGCACGCACGCCAGCACGCACACACACACAACTACACAGCCACACACAAACACACGCGCCCACACACACACACACACACACACACACAAACACACACATAAAGAGAGAAAGAGAGAGAGTGAGAGAGAGAGAGAGAGAGAGAGAGAGAGAGAGAGAGAGAGAGAGAGAGAGAGAGAGAGAGAGAGAGAGAGAGAGAGAGAGAGAACGTGCGGATAATGTTTAAAGAACACAGAGAGAGAGGGGAAAGAGGGGATAACAATTTCCCCATCAACAGATGCTGAGTTTCTCTTTTCCACGCGCACTTTGTTTACCTTGCTGACGAGAACAACACTTTCGGAACACTGAGGTAGCTTCGTTGACGTCAATTTGCGGTACATTTGAAAACGACGTCATTTGAGTTTAAGCGAGTGCTCAAAACGGGCAGACAGCTTTCTATTACATGCGGAAACACTGTGGTGCTTTTGTCCAGAAAAAACTCTTCTTTTAGGCCCAGAAGTCAGATGATTCCGTATGTAAGTATAGTTTAACTGTCATAGTATGCACTAGCGCGTGTTAAATCGTTCTTTGTTATATCCTCCATTTATTTGCAGTCCGTGTGTGTTGACCTCAGTTGCAGAAGTTGGAGCAGTGTCTGGGCGTGAAGGCAGGGCAAAGGGTCGACAAGTGGTGTCTCTGTCATGATGATATGACAGACGACACCAGACGAGACGCCTGGTGGAACACCTGCTGGGAGGGGGAAAAGGCAGGGGACCCCGCAATGAAGGGAGGTTCCACGTATGAAAAGCTTGTGGCAAGGTAGAGTCATTTTATCGGTAAAGTAACCACACACAGAGAAACACAAACGCATGAATACACAGGTGCATACATTATTAGTGAGTCTGTCTGTCTGTCTCCCTGTCTGTGCCTGTCTGTCTATGTCAGTCTGTCTGTCTCTCTCTGTCTCTGTCTCTGTTTCTCTCTCAGTCTCTGTCTCTGTTTCTCTCTCACTCTCTCTCTCTCTCTTGTATATTTATGTATGTGACGTTTTGTGTGCTAGCATGTCTTTTTTTGGGCCTCTTTATGTGTTTTTCTTTCCCTATTTCGTTGTGTGTGTGTGTGTGTGTGTGTGTGTGTGTGTGTGTGTGTGTGTGTGTGTGTGTGTGTGTGTGTGTGTGTGTGTGTGTGTGTGTGTGTTCACAAGCTTACATAAAGTGTGATATTTATCAATGCAGGTTCGCCGTACCACTGGCAACGGTACAGGTGTACCTTAGCCGCAAGCCGCGACTACAGCTGTGGACCCAGGGCCATTTTGTTCAGGCTGTCGGGGAAGAACATGGCAGACCCATGTCTTGCCTTGCTCTTTTCCCGGAACAGTTTGAAGTCCTGGAGCACACGCCAAACAACGACGACGACGACGACGACGACATTAGGGTCTTCAGGGGCGCGCCCGGGGTAGGGAAATCGATCATTTTAATTCTAAGGGGTTCCTACTGGATGAGGAAGTATCGCCGCACCGTCTTTGTTCTTCAGACGAGTGACGATGGTACAGCTGCCGCCTACCTGGTTAGACATCAGTTGAGCAAAACAGTCGGACAGGGCGCCGGCAGCGTGCAGCTCGTCAACATGGCGGGGGTACGGGACAGGTGTCGATGGACAGACGGAGGCGAGGAGAAAGTGCAGGCCTGGGTGGAGGAGCTGTGTCAACACGCACAGGCTGATGGGCGCGTGCACATCCTGGCCGATGAGGCCAACGGGTAAGAATGACGCCGTACACTGAATCTAACACTGCCTCCTGTCACTCTTGCGTTGGTCGGTGTGGTCGTGTTCGGTAGAAGATAATCTGATCATTCCGAAAACGTGTTTTTTCACCTTCCTGATATGCTAACTGTCAATAAATTATATAGAGTTTGTGCATAAATAATGGTTCTTAATTATTCCCGTGTAATCAATACATTACGACAGTTTATTGGATATAGAATGTGCAGTCAACGACTGTCACTGTGTCCGGTACTGATCAGTGATGTCAAAAGTCTTTCCCATCAGGCGCCACCCTTTGTTTGTCTGCCATGCTGAACAGATCGCTAAATATGTTGCCTGGAGTCTGATGACAGGTAAATCATATTTACCTTACTCTGTTTACGTCGTGTGAGTTTTTACGTCACTCCGTTTACGTCTTATGCACTATTACGTCATTTTATATCTGTGTCTCTGCACTTTTGGTTTCATTTGGTTTAATCATAGATCTATACAGACGGGATCGCCAACTCGTCGCGCGCGCTCAGCAAGTAGCGGAAAGCGGGGAAAACGATTTTGACAGAACATTTATTTCCGGTGTGAGTTTTTCCCTAGCAGACGGCCATTGTTTTTAAACTTCGTGTGACCAGTTTGTTGTGTTTCATCGGCTGTCATCATCATGCCTGGTTCTTACTGTGCAATTTAGAACTGTAGAGCAAATCGTTGAAGGTGCTCTAATCTTTTGACGTTTCGTGTGTTGCCGAGAAATGGAAAAAAATAATGAATGGCGAGCTGCGTTCACAAGCAAAATCTGACAAGCTTTTCAACCCAGAGGGAGCGAAGATATGTGCACGTCACTCGACTTCAATGAGAACTGCTTCAAATACGGTATGTCATGTTCTTCATAATAATGATACTCATGGTGATTTCGAATTATCGTGTATTGTAGTATTGCCACAAATCTTGTCAGTTTGTTTTACATCCAAGTTCTTGCTGGACACCTGAACATTTGTGAACCTCAGTGCATGTTCATGTTGCTTCAAGTTCAAGTCTAAGTACTGTTAGCATAGGGCAACAATATTTTTCTTTGGATTTATTTCGGAGTTCTTATGGTGGAATACATTCTCTCAATTCTAGAACAGTTGAAATGTTGAAGATCGGTACATAAATGTTTATTTTACGATTTAAAAAAAAAAGCGATTTTGGGGCTGCTGAAAGTGAAATTGAAAAAGTGACCCTCGCCCCTTACAACATGTCCTGCACACAATTTGATCTAAGAACCTGGTGCAATATATTTTAAATGGCTTTCTTGTCATTAATACTTTGAACAAAAACAGATTTGGTGGTAGGAAGTCACACGAAAAAGAAAAACAAGACCTCTTTATCTCTGTGAAATTCTAAATGTGTTTGTACTCAGTAAACCTTCAAAAGGTAATGTTTTTGGCTCCCATTTCCAGATATTGCTGCTATTTATTTTTTTTTCTTATTTGGTGATGGTTGCTACACATCAGAATCAGGATCATCTTCCTAATACTAATACAGTAATAGTTAATAAATTGATATAGTTGGAACCCTGGCACGCTAGTGATACTGATAGCGGTACAGAATGGTTCTGTATAAATAAAATTAAATGATAATCTACTTGATATTTGCAGGGCCGACTCATCCAAGGAAGTCTTCCCACTGAGATCATGCCACAGAAGTCAATTGAGACATCGAAGACACATGCAAGACGTGAACCAGTGAGTACAATTTATTCAAAATCAAATGGTTGAAATGCATGCTAATACAACATTATGTTTTTATCAGGCACACACAAAATACGTTCAATAATAACATTGACAATGCCACGCACATTTTGGTTGGTAATGGTAGGTGTGTTACTGTTTACATTTATTGACTTAAAGGTACTGAACTTGTCAAATCCAGGTGCACGGAGCCCCTGGGGCTTTTAGTCATACCTCAGGCAGCTATCCGTTAGAAGAACTACCAAGTTTCATTGACTTGCACCCAAAGAGTCAAGAACTGCGATTTTTTTTTTACGAATTAATTTCGTACTCGGACCCGGCTGGTCTTGACCTATTTTTGGATCTAAATTTAGATCAGGTCACCACATCATGCACAAAAAGACACGTTACTAGTAGCAAACTATGTCAGACATCATCATGAGTTTGTGTAAAACAAAATGGAGGCCGGAATCACTCAGTTGAATCGAACTCCGACCAAACACCACGTAATAACTAGGTTAATTTATGCACTCGCGTGAACAAGAAACGGTCGAGCTTCACAGATGTCGTCGTTGAGTAGTTTTGGGTTTGTTTTACTACCATAGGAGGATTTTTGAACTGTAAATGCACTCAGCTGCAACAAAATCGCAAAACAAAGGCTGTGAGCTGCACTGTGCCTTTAAAAGTTTACTGTTTTAACGAGAGCAAGGGTTGTCTCCCTAGGTTCAAGGTTAAATACCAGAAACTTTCTGCATCTAATTTGCATGCAGTATCGAACATCAAGTTATTTTTTTTTATCAAATCATCAATATCTGTTTGCAAAACACAATCCCTATTCTCCACCAAATCGTCCAACTTCAAACGTCTATCAACTGCCATTAATAGCTATCACCCAGCTATGTTTATGGACAGTTAGACTTATTTCTCTAGAAATTTAGTTTTACTAAGGGTTTATTGTTCTGCTTTATTTCAGACATTCCGTCCCGCACCAGAATTGCCAGAGGTTGTTGCAACTACAACTTTGAAGAACTGTGTTGTGATGTACAGCAGCTTCCCGAGCCGTGGTGCCTCGCGAAGAACGAGGAGAACCTGGTTAAGGTTGTTGTGCTGGTGCCTGGAGGCCAGCTTGGTTTGGCTTTGAGTCAGCATTTTCAGTGATTTTTTCTACGCAGCTGATGGTGTTTGGATTTAAAGTGTAAAGGAAAAAGTCCCTCCCGAAGCAGCGTGCTGCAGTTTAGACTGGCTTGGGGGAAAGTGTCGAAGTGAGTGACAAGTAATATTTTTAGTAAATCGCTTTGTGTCACAATTATTCGACACCAATTCTGAGCCAAGAGAATGATTTTTTTTTTGCATTTAGAATGTTGTGTTTTATAGGTTAGGTGTGGAAAATTGGATTTGACTGTAAAGCAGAGAATGTAAATAAACTTGGCCAAGAAATTATTGCGACAAATTTCAAACTCCCAAATTAAAGCATTCATTAATTCCCGTTAATTAATTAATTAAATGTCACAAGAATGTATGCTTTAATTTGGGTGCAACATGTTGAAACTTTGTTTGAGAATGTATCTACTTCATTGATTAAATATATGCATGTGTATGAATAGGAATCTTTCTTGTGTCAAATTGTGCGAATTGAGACTGAGTGAGATAGTGAATGTTGGTACATTACAGGGCCGGACTAGGCAAAGAGGAATGGGGGGGGGGGGTTGCCAGTGGTGGAAGGGTAGGTCATATTCTGAGATAGGAAAATGGTCGCTCCTTGCATGAAACGGCATAAAATAAATAATAATACATTTTTTTAAATAAGTGAGGTACATGTTCAGGCTGGGGGGGGGGGGGGGGTTGCGCAACCCCCATAACCCCCCCCCCCCCCCCCCGGTAGTCCGGCCCTGCATTAATTGTCACTGTATGGTGTGTGTGTGTGTCACTGTGACCAAAGATACATATGCTCTATTTGAGTTCATACAACTTCCAATTCCATTCAAACGTTAACAAAGTGTTGCTGGTATGCGACTGAACATGTTCTATTAGGAAAGCAAATCAAATCCAGTGTACATAGTGGTCAACATAAAAACAATTAGACGCATCGATGCAAGACATTTATCAAGTGGCTGACAATTGATTTTGAAATGAAAACTGTTTGCAAAATATCTCGCTGTCAAAATTTTATCTTGAACAAGTACACAAAGGAATTAGGTTTGAACCATAGCAAAATGAATATGTTTCAATTTTTCGTGTTGCAGACTTAAATTTACATGGACTCAGACCTGTTTACCCTTACGATTTTGGCGTAATTTATTACGATTTTCTGCAAAAAATACGCCATTTCGCTATCCGTGTCAAGACTACGATTTTCATAAATTAAAAAAATGTAAAAAAAAATATATATATATTTTTTTTAATCAATTCACATGTTTGGCATTGTTTTTTTCAATGGCAAAATGGGGTGAAAAAGCACAGCACTGACCAGAGATCATGTCTGTCTGATGAGACGCTGGAGAGGTTTTGTACAACTCTCGCTTACTCTATTACACAGTCATGTCGTATGAATAAAGAGCAATTACTTCCCTTTGGTTATTTGATATCATCAACGCTTTGCCTCATTCTGTTTAAGATTTCTTCTTTGTGTTGCATGGACAGACACATCTGCAATACATTGGGCTTGACAAAGGTCAGTTTGCCCTTGTTCAGCATGCTTGTCATGTCAGGGGTGGTTTCACTCTCTTCACTGTAGGATTCAGGTGCGCAAGTCAGGGCTTCCAAACACTGCAATTTCTCATCTCTGTACGCACTTTTTTGGAGACACCAAACTCTCTGTTTTAGCTTTTTGGCAACACATCCTCCAACATACTTTGCATTGTCCTCTTCATCCTCTTTGATTTCTAATGCACTTACTGGTTCCCTAGTTTTTCTTCATAGGCCTTTAAGACACCAACAGTATAAAAATGTTCAAGGCAATCCAGGCTGAAGCTGCAGGGGATACTGTCAACTCAGTAATGCCTGAATGCTGGGTTGAAAAAGCAGAGTAGTACCTGGCACACATTCTCCTTGGCAGCATTCCCAACCTTGCCTCAGGGAACTAGGCAGTCATTAAGAAGCAGAAGTTTCTCTTCCAGATCTGCACCTAAAACACAGAAAATAAAATATTATAATTAAAACAGCATACAAATATAGCAGAAATCAACCCAAGAGTGAAACTGAAGATGTAGATGCATGCACACAATCAAAACCAACACACGACAACAACCCAAAACTACACTACATGAATGGATGTGAACATATTAAATTTTGTATTCCATTTGTCGTTATAGAACGTGTTGGCAAACCACTTTCATGAATCCTTATCATGTCTTACAACTATTACATGTGCTATTAATGATCCTAAAAAACACATGAAATATTGTAGTGGCAGGCATGTACCTAAAATATTTTTAAACAGCAGCCTCTCTGTGCAACGAAGCAGTATTTTTTGCTCGAAAACTATGATGGAAAGTGATCTTTCAGGTACTGGGACTTTGCAAGCTGATTTTTTGTTATACCGCCTTACTCAAAAACTTACTTTTCAATTACTGAATTGGTCGACAAGCTCTCTGAGCTCCGGTGAAAGGCAGTTGTCATTCTTGATAGATGCACAAGCGTTCTGCAATAAAGCATGCAATTTAGAAGTGACAATGAATTTAAAAACAACAGAAGACATCAAGCATATATATCAAAACAGAATTATGCTGGAGGGGAGAGAAAACAAATATATTGCACTGATCTTTTTGATGTGTTGATCTGACTTCAGTTCCTGCACCATTTTTAACTTCCATGCATGATGTACATTCAAATCAATCAATGGTTCAGATATCACTTATCGGTTATTTCTTGAATATCTGTTGTTCCCGTTCTAAATTTTCATACATAGTCTTTTACATAGATCTGTCAATATTTTTACTTAGTTTTGGCAATTCTTGCAGTTCTTTTGTGGTGATGCTGTCATCTTTTCAGCGATTGAGATGTCAGTACTTTCCCCCTGAAAAAAAACAACCATGGAATAGAAAGGGTATCTATAAATCTACAGCCGAATTTCTAACATTCAGAAATTGTTCTGTTGCAAATGTGTCGGTTCGCTGAGCTAAAATAGTGGCCGATGTGAGCGAGAATTCTGCAGAAAAACGATCTGCTGATCAGCTTGCGTACACAGCTTCGGTTTTACCAGTGGGTCAGATGCTCTTGCGTTTCAAGTGCTAAAAACAAAAATAATGACGTGCCGTCCACAATCAATCTTTATTGTTGATTCACATGACTCATTTCAATCATCAGCAATGATCTTTTTGTGTTCCTTGGTTTGCTTTTCTTTTACCTCAGCCACAAACTCCACCTCCCCTTCAAAATTCTCCATCTTCTCCATGTGTTGAAAGACTGCACCGGAAGTAAAGATACTGTCAAAACCTCTCGCAGCCGCAGACGGGAGTTCGAAACAGGGCCAGCGCTGGCGCACGCGCGGAGTTGGCGATCCTGTCAAGGGATATCTATGGTTTAATGGAGAACACACGCCAGAGAATGGAGAGATACAGGCAGCACGATTTACCGTGTGACTTCCTTCTGCAGGGTTACTTCATCAAATCAATATTCGTAATTTACAGGTGAACACACTGACACACCTGTCTGTTCTGTTACAGTGACGTCATGGCAGAGATGCACAGGTCGTTGAAACAACGGGGTGTTGTATACACACTGACACACACACCTGTCTGTTCTGTTACAGTGACGTACGTCATCACAGAGATCTACAGGGCGTTAAAACAACGGGGTATTGTATACACACTGACACACCTGTCTGTTCTGTTACAGTGACGTCATCACAGTGATCTACAAGGCGTTGAAACAACGGCACATAACGGTCAGCCTGTGGGCGGCCGGCGTGTTGCTTGAACTACCTGCCGACATGGAGCGTTATGTGCACCACCTGACGCAGCCCCTGAGGTCGCCACCCAGTGTGGTGAGAGAGGTGGAGCAGGCTCGTGATATTAAGGGAGGAAAGGTCCCGGCATACACCGCGCCGCCTGTCGCCCCGCCCTCTGACGGGCCCCCCATGGTGACAGTTTATCATTTCTGCAGCTGGGAGGGGAGTGACACACATGGACATGAGGGTGTCTATCCATGGCGGTGTGAGAGATGCGGTCAGCTGGTGGCCGACTTACTCACCACGCTGCGTGTCGGTCAGTACACCTCTGTCTGTCTGTCTGTCTGCCTGCCTGCCTGCCTGTATGTCTGTCTGCCTGTCTGTCTGTCTGTCTGTCTGTTTGTCTGTCTGCCTGTCTGTCTGCCTGTCTGTCTGTCTGCCTGTCTGCCTGCCTGTCTGTCTGTCTGCCTGTATATCTGTCTGCCTGCCTGTATGTCTGTCTGCCTTTATGTCTGTCTGTCTGTCTGTCTCTCTGTGTGTCTGTCTGTCTCTCTGTGTGTCTGACAGTCGTTCTGTCTGTCTGTCTGCCTCTCTGTGTGTCTGTCTGTCTGTCTGTCTGTCTGTCTGTCTGTCTCTATGTCTGTCTGCCTCTCTGTCTGCCTGTCTGTCTCTCTGTCTGTCTGCCTGTCTGTCTGCCTCTCTGTCTGTCTGTCTGTCTTCTTGTCTGTCTGTCTGTCTGCCTGCCTGCCTGCCTGTCTGTATGTCTGCCTTTCTGTCTGTCATGCACCGGATCCTACATGACCAAGCACCCGAATATCTAACTCACTTGTTTCAATCAACACCTTCTCGGTATTCCACTTTCAAGCATAATCTGGCCTGCCCGAAGCCACGCATTGACATATATTTAAAACTAGTCTTTCATACTCGGGAGCTTATGTCCGGAACTCCCTACCTACATGCTTAAAATCGATCAGTAACCTTAAAACATTCAAAACACATCTGCAAAAATACATTCAAACATCACTTTAATGTGATGTGCCTGGTTGCTCAAACGTATGTGTGCCTTTTATCCTTCTGAAAAATGTGCATGTGTGTGTCTTGCGTCAACTTGGTGTGATAAGAATACATTCTCGTGTATTACTCCTTCAAGTCCTCTCTAAAAACACACCTCTTCCGGCAATACTTCAACGCCTAGCCTGTTCAGTATCTGCCACATTGAGGAGAGGGGTCACTTGCCATCGTAGCGCGCTGTGGGCCGGCTGGGGACGGGTTGCTATTTCATGTGCCTGTTTCCTTGTTTATTTCCGTGTTTTTTTCCTTGTACGTGCGCGCGATAGCTGTCGCGGTGTATGAGTGCGACTACACGTGCCTTGGCGTGTGTGTGCGAGTGTGCGAGGGCTGTATTTTGTATATTGATTATTTGATACATGTATAAATGTGTCTCCAGGAATATGTTTTGTTTTAATCTTGTGTCGATACTATTTAGTTCTGCCTCGTTATTAGCCATTGAGTATAACTGTTTTATCATCATTGCTTTGTTGTTGTTCTTTAGCCATTTACGTTGAATGACTTGTTATACATTGACATTGATAGTTTTATTCTTCTTCTTCTTCGCCGTTCGCTAGATAGTATTTATCATAAGAACCTTTTCTAATTCAAATTAACTCGATGTTCTTTAACTATATTTATACATAAATGCATATATTGTAAAGCAGTATGCATTGTTAGAGGATTTTTTTTTTTAGTAGCAGTGTTTAAATGTCGAAGCTGCTTTTCCCATTTTTACCCAAGAGACCGACTGTATATTGTGTTATTGTATTTGTCAGACTTGATTGTACCAAGTCCCTACACATGTTGTAATGCGCTTAGAGCCAAATATGTTTGTTTTTTTGTAAGGGATAGGCGCAATATAAATACACTTTATTATTATCCCAGCGAAGCTGGAGGTATCCCGTGAACGCTATACTGTAATCGACTTGAGAAATGTGCATACCGAATAATATGAGTTATTTCTAATATGCTGACTGTTAGCAAATGATAACAAGACATGTCGAGAAAAAAGATATCAAAATGAGCCTTTAGGCGAATTTTGATAGCGTTTTCGAGACATGTCTTGTTATCATTTGCTAACAGTCAGCATATTAGTAATAACGGTTTTATTATCCGTGCGTGGTAACAAACATAATACCCGAAGCGACCCTGCAAGTAAAGTGTCGCCATTTTGGCTTGGTTGGTTACAAGGTAAACAGAGCAAACAAAACAAACATCCAGCACACTTTCAGCTTTCAAGTAATCTTTCCCAAACAGTTTAATTCACAACGTGTCCCTTCTTTTCTGTGCATAGTATCATAAAAACACTCAACAACAACAAAAAACCAGAACACAGACTCGAAAATGCTAACAAACAGAAAGTCCGAAATTGGAACGGACAGTTCTCGGAAGAGCCATCTCAAATGTTGCACATTTGTGTTGCGCATGCGCAGTTGAATGCGGTTAAATGTCGGTGGAATTGAATGTTGATCGTTGCATGCGAGAGGTCACAGTGATGGAACATTGGCGGATTTGGTCTCGTTGGAGGCATGGCAGGTTCGTATTCCGGATCGAAAAGAGCTGCTACCTCGTCGTTGCTGAGTTCCACGTCCTGTCGGATCGTCTGCTGGCTTGTGACAGTCGCCGATGCAACGAGACGACCCCGTTCGATTCTGCTTCCCGTCGCATAAAGTTTTGGCTTGTTCTCCCCGCGAAGTAGATCTATGACTTGGGAGCAGTGCCAACTGCCTATTCTCTGTGAGCTGGGACGACATAGCAGCTGCCATCTCTAGTTTTTTGGCGGTGGATGTTTTTTGGTAAGATCTAACAGTTTTGTGACCGGTGACACTGATAATGTCAATTGGACTGAAGTTCTTGTCTGCGAGTAGTGTTGCACCCGTCGCTCGCACGCTGTGGTTTGTGTAGATCTATATCTGCGACAATTGACACAGCTCACTTCTTCATAGTGTGGACGCCCATAGGTCTGTTGTCATACCATGTTTCGTCATCTCCATGGAACGTGTTGACAGGGAATTGCGAAAGATGCTCACACTTTGGATTTAGCAGAGACAGGTACTTGTAGCTGTACACTTACTGGACAGCTGCTGTCCCCAGTCTCTGGCATGACTCCAGTCACAAGTTCTTCGTCTCCAGCTCTGTGATTCTTGGTAAGTTCATCAAACCGTTTGATTACGTATTGTTTCCCTGTTGTTTGATCCATCTTCACTTCGAAGGTGTCTTTCGTCATTTTTTCAAAGTTTTCCAGGCCCCGTCTAAAAAAATAAAACCGGACATCTAACTGAACCTTGTTCAAAAGGCCAGTGGGGGTGTTGGGAGACATGAATTTTGATGCGTATAGGTTTTTTAGATCTTCTTGATTGATGGCAGGTTTGTTTGCCATGTTGCCAAAAGCACATAGGTGTAGTCTGCTACTGACAGCACCAAAAAGAGTTGCTTCCCTTTACTCAGTATTAAACTTACTTGCCATTCTATTTCCCTCCCACCGACAGAATTTGCTTTTTAGCACATTTTACACAGTAAATTGCACGAGAAAAATGTCAAAAAGTGACATTCAGTAGAACAATTCACCCTGATGTTTTTTATATTAATCCCAGCGAAGCTGGAGGTATCCTGTGAACGCTATACTGTAATCGATTTGAGAAATGTGCACACCGAATAATACATGATAAAGAAGGATTCGTTGTGCCCGGCTACGTGCTACAGTTGGAGATGGAAGTTCACCAAAAATGGGGACCATACTAACAAAAATACGGTGGGTAAAATAGGCGCCCCCATTTTTTCAGCAAACGCCACCCCAGGCCGCTTTGGACGGGTAGAAATTCCGTAGTTTCCAAGTCTATGGATAAAGCTCGCGTAAGAAGAATACGTCACGGTCGAAAGTCTTTGACGTCAATTAATGCATCATGACGTCATGCCTCCCTGTAGTCTTTCTCTCTCGCGCAGTGTGTGTGTTTGTGTTCATTTTGTGCACATGTGTTAGTGTTACTGTGTGTGTGTGTGTGTGTGTGTGTGTGTGTGTGTGTGTGTGTGTGTGTGTGTGTGTGTATTTGTGTGTGTGTGTGTGTGTGTGTGTGTGTGTGTGTGTGCGCGCACGCGTGCATGAGTCTGTACTCGTATGTGTGTGGTGTGTGTGTATTTGTGTGTGTGTGTGTGTTTGTGTGTGTGTGTGCGTGCGCACGCGTGCATGAGTCTGTACTCGTGTGTGTGTAAGTGTGTGTGTGGGCATAAGTGTATGTGTGTGCGTGTATGTGTGTTTGTTTGTAAAGGTGTGCATGTCCGTCTGTCCATATGTGCGTATGGGTGTGTGTTTTGTGTGTATGAAGTTTTTTGTTAGAGAGTGAGTGAGTGCGTGTGAGTGAGTGTGTGTGTGTGTGTGACTTGGTGTGTGTGTGTGTGTGTGTGTGTGTGTTTGAGAGAGAGAGAGAGAGTGTGTGTGTGTGTGTGTGCATGAGTTTGTGTGTATGTTTGTGTGTGTATGAGTGTGTATATGTGTTTGTTTGTAAAGGTGTGTGTGTCCGACTGTCTATGTGCGTATTTGTTTGTTTGTTTGCTCAACGCCCAGCCGACCACGAAGGGCCATATCAGGGCGGTGCTGCTTTGACATATAACGTGCGCCACACACAAGACAGAAGTCGCAGCACAGGCTTCATGTCTCACCCAGTCACATTATTCTGACACTGGACCAACCAGTCCTAGCACTAACCCCATAATGCCAGACGCCAGGCGGAGCAGCCACTAGATTGCCAATAAGTTTTAAAGTCTTAGGTATTCCCCCACCGGGGTTCGAACCCACGACCTCCCGATCACGGGGCGGACGCCTTACCACTAGGCCAACCGTGCCGGTCTATGTGGGTATAAGTGTGTGTTATGTGTGTATGAGATTTGTGTCAGTCAATGTGTGTGTGTGTGTGTGCGCGCGTGCGTATGTACAGTGTGTGTGTGTGTGTGTGTGTGGGTGTGGGTGTTTGTTTGTTTGTTTGCTTAACGCCCAGCCGACCACGAAGGGCCATATCAGGGCGGTGCTGCTTTGACATATAACGTGCGCCACACACAAGACAGAAGTCGCAGCACAGGCTTCATGTCTCACCCAGTCACATTATTCTGACACGGGACCAACCGGAGTGTGTGTGTGTGTGTGTGCGCGCACGCGTGCATGAGTCTGTACTCGTATGTGTGTGACACGTGTGTGTGTGCATGAGTTTGTGTGTATGTTTGTGTGTGTATGAGTGTGTATGTGTGTTTGTTTGTAGGGAGAGAGAGAGAGAGAGAGAGAGAGAGAGAGAGAGAGAGAGAGAGAGAGAGAGAGAGAGAGAGAGAGAGAGAGAGGTTTGTCTTTCGCTGGGGTATGCAGTGCCTTGGCGTTGCACATCTACGTAAAGGTGTGTGTGTCCGTCTGTCTATGTGCGTATTTGTTTGTTTGTTTCCATAATTATCAGGGCGGTGCTGCTTTGAGATATAACGTGCGCCACACAAAAGGCAGAAGTCGCAGCACAGGCTTCATGTCTCACCCAGTCACATTATTCTGACACCGGACCAATCAGTCCTAGCATGCACTAACCCCATAATGCCAGCCGCCAGGCGGAGCACCCACTAGATTGCCAATTTTAAAGTCTTAGGTATGACCCGGCCTGGGTTCTAACCCACGACCTCCCGATCACGGGGCGGACGCCTTACCACTAGGCCAACCGTGTATGTGCGTATGAGTGTGTGTATTGTGTGTATGAGATTTGTGTGAGTCAATGTGTGTGTGTGTGTGTCTGTGGGTGTGTGCGTGCGTACATGCGTGCGTATGTACATGTGTGTGTGTGTGTGTGTGTGTGTGTGTGTGTTTGTGTGGGTGTGTGTCTGTTTGTATAAGAGATAAAGAGAGAGAGAGGGAGAGAGAGAGAGAGAGTGGGTGGGTTGGTTTGTGTTTGTGCGTGTGCGTAAGTGTATGTGTGTGTGTATGTTTGTTTGTTTGTAAAGGTGTGTATGTCCGTCTGTCTATATGTGCGTATGGGGGTGTGTTTTGTGTGTACAGTGAAGTGTGTGTGCTAGAGAGTGAGTGAGTGCGTGTGAGTGAGTGTGTATGTGTGTACGTGTGTAACTTGGGTGTGTGTGTGTGTGTTCGTGTGTGTGTGTGTGTTTGAGAGAGAGAGAGAGAGAAAGAGAGAGAGAGAGAGAGAGGGAGAGAGAGAGAGAGAGAGAGAGAGAGAGAGAGAGAGAGAGAGAGAGAGAGAGAGAGAGAGAGAGAGAGAGAGAGAGAGAGAGAGAGAGAGAGGTTTGTCTTTCGCTGGGGTATGCAGTGCCTTGGCGTTGCACATCTACTTAATTTTTATTTTGTCGTGGTGATTTTTAATGCGTTATACAAAAAGGGTCCCGCCTTGAACGTTATAACATTTAACAGGTCACCTAGAATCAGTCCTGATTGGTCACATAGCCATAAAGGGCACTAGAATGATAATAATACATGATAAAGAAGGATTCTTTGTGCCCGGCTACGTGCTACAGTTGGAGATGGAAGTTTACCAAAACTTGGGACCATACTAACAAAAATACGGTGGGTGCAATAGTCGCCCCCATTTTTTCAGCAAACGCCACCCAAGGCCGTTTTGGACGGGTAGAAATTCCGTAGTTTCCAAGTCTATGGATAAAGCTCGCCAAAGAAGCATACGTCACGGTCGAAAGTCTTTGACGTCAATTAATGCATCATGACGTCATGCCTCCCTGTAGTCTTTCTCTCTCGCGCAGTGTGTACACGTGTTTGTGTTCATTTTGTGCACATGTGTTAGTGTTACTGTTTGTGTGTGTGTGTGTGTGTGTGTGTGTGTGTGTGTGTGTGTGTGTGTGTGTGAAGTTTTTTGTGAGAGAGTGAGTGTGTGTATGTGTGTGTGACTTGGGGTGTGTGTGCGTGTATGTGAGAGAGACTGAGAGAGGGAGAGAGAGAGAGTGTGTGTGTGTGTGTGAATGTGTGTGTACATGAGTTTGTGTGTATGTTTGTGTGTGTATAAGTGTGTAAATGTGTTTGTAAAGGTGTGTGTGTCTGACTGTCTATGTGCGTATTTGTTTGTTTGTTTGCTTAACGCCCAGCCGACCACGAAGGTCCATATCAGGGCGGTGCTGCTTTGACATAGAACGTGCGCCACACACAAGACAGAAGTCGCAGCACAGGCTTCATGTCTCACCCAGTCACATTATTCTGACACCGGACCAACCAGTCCTAGCACTAACCCCATAATGCCAGACGCCAGGCGGAGCAGCCACTAGATTGCCAATTTTAAAGTCTTAGGTATAACCCGGCCGGGGTTCGAACCCACGACCTCCCGATCACAGGGCGGACGCCTTACCACTAGGCCAACCGTGTATGTGCGTATGCATGAGTGTGTGTTTTGTGTGTATGAGATTTGTGTGAGTCAATGTGTGTGTGTGTGTGTGTGTGTGTGTGTGTGTGTGTGTGTGTGTGTGTCTGTGGGTGTGTGCGTGCGTACATGCGTGCGTATGTACATGTGTGTGTGTGTGTGTGTGTGTGTGTCTGTTTGTTTTAGAAAGAAAGAGAGAGAGTGGGTGGGTGGGTGTGTGTTTGTGCGTGTGCGTAAGTGTATGTATGTGTGTTTGTTTGTAAAGGTGTGTATATGTCCGTCTGTCTATATGTGCGTATGGGGGTGTGTTTTGTGTGTATGAAGTGTGTGTGAGAGAGTGAGTGAGTGCGTGTGAGTGAGTGTGCATGTATGTACGTGTGTAACTTGGGGTATGTGTGTGTGTGTGTGTGTGTGTGTTCGTGTGTGTGTGTGTGTTTTTTTTTTTTTGAGAGAGAGAGAGAGAGAGAGAGAGAGAGAGAAACAGAGACAGAGACAGAGACAGAGAGGTTTGTCTTTCGCTGGGGTATGCAGTGCCTTGGCGTTGCACATCTACTTAATTATTATCTAAGATAGTATTACTGCATTTTATATTGGCTTGGTGATTCCTTCATAAATCTAAGATGGTATATATGTAGAGGTTACATGCCGAGTCTCAGTGATTATCAAAAATAATGGTCGAAGTTAGCGGATCATGAAAAATGCGAGCTTTAGCGAGCTTTTTCATGACCGCGAACTGAGACCATTATTTTTTATAATCACTGAGACGAGGTGTGTAACCTCTTTATTCCTCCTTTCTTCAGTTATTCAAAGAAAAGAGGAGGTTTTTTGCGAAAGTTTGATCGAATCCTATTCACTCAACCTGCGCAGGCGATCGATAAATGCGCGGTTGTATAGTTCCGTGCAAATCATTCTATTCTGTTAACACATCTTGTCAGTTTTCCTATTTTGGACTAAAATCAAGTACACAGATATGCTGTTATTCTGCTGTGGCAGCAAAGGCAGATATTGTGTGTTCTGTGTATGTTTTGGTATCGCTTAGGATAATGTTCTTTCGTCAAATGGGACTAGCAGACGAACTTTTGCACCCGTGTTCCAACGTTAAAAACTGTATGAAGTTCAGTTTTCTGGGGAAAATAGTGTATGAAACCGCTTTATGTTGTTTAAATTGATGAGATGTGTGCATTTGGTTGCGTGTGATCTGTTTATTAAATGAAATATTGTTGAAAACTGACCGTCGGATTGCAGTCTGTTGTCAAAGAAACTGAGTGAAAAGAAGGGGAACTACTCTTGTCGCTAGACAAAGTATGAGTTACTTGCTTGGGAAATTGCTTCTGATGAACGTTTGAGCACGGCAGATCTAGATTCAGAAAACAACCGAACTCATGGATTTTATATGGAGATTCATGTGTTCAGGCCTGTAGTTGTTAATTTAAATGCGGTATGTTTGTATTGTTTGCTCCAGAGATGTATACTTCGTACATTAGAGCGTTCGGAACTTTTCAGTCGCAAAAAGTAGTACCGAAACAGAACAACTTCTCAACCCATTGCACTATCGAGGATTCAGGCTGTTGCTGGGTCGTTATTTGTTTGGTTGCTGGGTCATTATCGAAAAATAACTACCCCTACAAGTTTACAGAGGTAAAGAAGCAGAGGGGGGAATAAAGGCCTATATTAGGTCATGAATGGTTTTTTTTTTTGTTTACTTTGCTACCTGATCCTTTATTTGGTAAGTGTGTCGCGTTTTTATTTTTAATTTTTTTATTTTTTTTTACTTTGCTACCTGATCCTTTATTTGGTTAGTGTGTCGTGTTATGTTGGCTTGCCTTATAAGTTAGTTGATCTTCTGTGTGTGTGTGCGTGTGCGTGTATATATATATATGTGTGTGTGTGTGTGTGTGTGTGTGTTCTGATAATGTATGGTTGTATTGCCCGTATTGTGATATCTGTATATCACATGTCTGTAAAGAATGATCTTATTCTTATATTACTATTATTGCGTGTGTCTGCGTTTCATCATAAAAAGTTTGTTCCTAGGTATTCCAGGGGCGGATCAGTTGCTTTGTAAGGGGGGGGGGGGGGCACTTTGAATCGAAAGTGAATGTGATGGGCGCGAAGCGCCCGAATTTGCTAGGGGGGTCCGGGGGCATGCCCCCTCGGAAAATTGTTTTGCCCAAAGAAGCAAAATGGTGCCATCTGGTGCCATTTGAGCTTAGAAATGGTCATAGAATCAGCATAGAAAAATCTTTTTTTTTTTCTTCTTCTTTTTTTTTTTTTTTTTTTTTCGTGGGGGGGGGGGGGGGCACGTGCCCCCTGTGCCACCCCCCCCCTCATCCGCCCCTGTATTCCCATTTCGATTATAACCATTTTGCTTAGATCAGGACTAGCTGTAAGAAAGGTCCTACGGACCTAATGCTATCTTTCCTGTAATAAAGTTCAATGTTTCAATGTTTCCGTCTGTCTGTCTGTCTGCCTCTCTGTTTGCCTCTCTGTCTGTCTGTCTGTCTGGCTTCATATCTGTCTCCGTCTCTGTCTCCGAGAAATCAAGAAGTGTGATTCAGGTGATTGTGCAACATTTTGATGACGTCATTTTATTGAAATAAATGAAGATAATTACGTCATGTTTCTGTGACCTCGTTACGAAATAACGTCACCAGTCTGTCTGGGTGAGGTGTTTGACACTGAATAAAACATTTTTTGTGTGTGTACAATTTGCAGGTGGTTGTCGCGCTGCTGGTGTAGATGTCGTCCCTGTTCACGGGTCGCTGACGCCGGTGATGGCGTGGGAGTCAGACATGGGTCGTCGTTGATGTTTGTTTTGTGGTTTATGCTGCTGCTGGTGGTGTCGTCGTTGTTGTTGCTGCTGCTGCTGGTGGTGAAATTTTTGTTGATGTTGTTGCTCGAGATGTCTTTGTTGTCGTCGTCATTGTTGTTGCTGATTGTGTTGTCGTCGTTGTCGTTGTTGCTGGGGATGATGGCGTTGTCTTTATCATCGTTGTTGTTGTCGTTGCAGTTGGCGATGATGTATTTCACACCATGACGATGTGGTGTTGACGGTGTGTGTGTGTGTGATGTTTCAGGTTGCCATGACCACGCTCCCCACGGGCAGGGCGGCCTCACCTTGAATGACGTCTTTGTGCTGGGTCTCATGAACTGTGACACAACGGATGATGACTCACCCGCACCCTTCATCCGGGGTCTTGAGTCACGCGGCGTCCCCACCCGTAAGGTGGCTCGTAACGACACAGCGGCCGTTAGACAACTGGCGGAAATGACGTCTGCTCCCACAGGTGAAGAGAGAGCAGCAGGTAGGGGTGGAGACGAGGCGGTGACGGTGGCCCATGAGAACACAGTGTGGGGCTTGGAGAGACACGTCGTCGTCTACCTGGAGCGTGGTAGTGGTACTGGGTATAATGCTGACCGTACCGGCCGCCTGAGATCCATGTCGCGGTCCACGGCCCAGGTGATCTGGGTGAAGGATGTTATGACATAGACAGCAACACTGAGTGACACCCACATCTCGTCACAGCCACCACAAACACCTGTCTCTCCTTTACCTCCCGGCGACCTCCAACAACAACAACAACAACAACAACAACAACAACAACAACAACAACGTCTACAACATCTACGACAATAATAATAATAATAATTGTCAGTAATTACTGGTGTCACATGACTGATGTGAACCAGTTGATTGGCTAATGGCGATATGCGCTAAAACCGCACTCTTGGAGTGCGCTTACTTTTCCACAGAGCGTATTCTTACGCCCTTTGCCTAAGCAAGACTGTGCTCTCATTATTATCAGAATTAATTACTGACATGTAGCTTATATTCTCCACAATACCAAATGACCATAAATTCCCTGCTTCTCAATTAAAGCAGAAGTGGGTTTTTTTTCTGACAGATTGCATGTGCCTGTGCCACAGTGCGGCTGCCACTGATCTAAAAATAGAAGCCGCTGTGTTTCATCTAATTCTCGCCGACTTGCATAGATTCTTCTCATATGCCGTGTTAGTGGCATGTAGCTTATCATCCACATTACCAAATGATGAGTTAATATAAAATTCCCACCCGCTAGCAGAAAACACAAGTGTTATTCCGATAACGTACCAGCTAGACCAGTTTGGAAGACTGACTCGATCGACTCTGTCATACGTAGCCGCACTGACTACACTGAAATACGACTGCATCAGTTAAGTAAATGAATGGTTTCCGAATTATTATTTCAAGGCAAGAACAATCGTAATCGAAAACGTGTAGGGTTCAGAACGTTCTAACCATATATAAGACTTATTACCAGCGTGCCTCGTGCGTGCAGACTCAGTGGCAGTGCAGACTGCATGCAGTGGTTTGATTGCCCTAGCAGACGACATAAACCCCGCTCAGCAAATTAACATGTTGGGCAAATGTGAACGATAAAACGATGGGGATATAATACGTGTAGGGTTCAGAGCATTCTTACCGTTCATATTTAGTACCAGACTCCCCGATGAGTGAAGATACCACACGAGAAACATGCCACATTTATTTTGAAAATGTGCTTTCCGCCGACCGTGGCAAGGGGCAAAACTCTGCACAGTCAATCTGTCGAAGCTCCATGAAGGTTTCGAATCGCAAATAACTAAGAGTAAGAGCACAGTCCTTTCTCCGAGTTTAAATGTGGTCTCTATGAAAGATCATCACTTTTTAGCTTCACGCTACACTGGAATTTATCAACAGAAATTAAAACAAGAGTTTGCGTGTGACGAAAGCACGACACACTTGAGACAGCCCACACAAAAGTAGATCCGACACAAACCTGACTGGTCACACAGTTACGCCTATCCAAATGCGCGTTGCAAAATGTGCGTTTGGAATCTTCTTTTTTATCTGGCGGTACTGACAATATCGTTATTGAAACAATCCCAGTGCACTAAGGGATTTATAGAGCAAATCTCAAAAATAATTATTGAACTCAGCGCTATGCTCTTCGTTCAATAATGAATTTTCTCGATTTGCTCTATAAATCCCTTAGTGCATGCACTGGGATGTCTCAATAACTTAAATAATAATAATAATAATAATGATAATAATAATAATAATAATAATAATAATAATAATAATAATAATAATAAATGAGCATTTATATAGCGCAACATCATAACTTTACAATTATGCTCTATGCGCTTGCCACATTTAAAATTAAAACACAGTTATACAAGCATTTACATCTACATTCATAGTCAACAACGCTTAATTAAAAGCATACACCATCAAACATACATTACAAAAAATTCTTCCACTAACTAAGTAATAAAAACATGAATAAAAATAGGTAGTAAAAACAAGGAAATACCAGCTGAATACCCTTAACCTTTGCCGGATGCCGCTTTTGACTACACACTCCCGACGATGCGGGTTTGTCTGAACCCATACATTTGAAAGAGGGTTTTTACCGTTTATTCCTCTAACGACGATGCGGGTTTGTCTGAACCCATACATTTGAAAGAGGGTTTTTACCGTTTATTTCTCTAACGACGGGGTGGGTTCAGGGAAACCCACAGCGCTACTTCAGTGGTTGCATCGAGTTTCTCCCTTCACCGACCTCTTGCAGGGGAGGGAGAGGGGGAGGGAGAGGGGGAGGGGGAGACTGAGAGAGACTGAGAGACTAAGAAAGAGAGAGAGAGAGAGAGACTAAGAAAGAGAGAGAGAGAGAGAGACTAAGAAAGAGAGAGAGAGAGAGACTAAGAAAGAAAGAGAGAGACTAAGAAAGAGAGAGAGACTAAGAAAGAGAGAGAGAGAGTCTAAGAAAGAGAGTGAGAGACTAAGAAAGAGAGAGAGAGAGAGACTAAGAAAGAGAGAGAGGGAGACTAAGAAAGAGAGAGAGAGAGACTAAGAAAGAGAGAGAGACTAAGAAAGAGAGAGAGAGAGAGACTAAGAAAGAGAGAGAGACTAAGAAAGAGAGAGAGAGACTAAGAAAGAGAGAGAGAGAGAGACTAAGAAAGAGAGAGAGAGATACTAAGAAAGAGAGAGAGAGAGAGACTAAGAAAGATAGAGAGAGAGAGACAAATAAAGAGAGAGAGAGAGACAAATAAAGAGAGAGAGAGAGACTAAGAAAGAGAGAGAGAGAGACTAAGAAAGAGAGAGAGAGACTAAGAAAGAGAGAGAGAGAGACTAAGAAAGAGAGAGAGAGAGACTAAGAAAGAGAGAGAGAGACTAAGAAAGAGAGAGAGACAAAGAAAGAGAGAGAGAGAGACTAAGAATTAAGAGAGAGAGAGACTAAGAAAGAGAGAGAGAGAGAGACTAAGAAAGAGAGAGAGAGAGAGACTAAGAAAGAGAGAGAGAGAGAGACTAAGAAAGAGAGAGAGAGACTAAAAAAGAGAGAGAGAGAGACTAAGAAAGAGAGAGAGAGAGACTAAGAGAGAGAAAGAGAGACTAAGAAAGAGAGAGAGACTAAGAGAGAGAGAGAGACTAAGAAAGAGAGAGAGACTAAGAGAGAGGGAGAGAGAGAGAGACTAAGAAAGAGAGAGAGAGAGAGAGAGACTAAGAAAGAGAGAGAGAGAGAGAGACTAAAAAAGAGAGAGAGAGACTAAGAAAGAGAGAGAGAGAGACTACGAGAGAGAAAGAGAGACTAAGAAATAGAGAGAGACTAAGAGAGAGAGAGAGAGAGACTAAGAAAGAGAGAGAGAGACTAACAGAGAGAGAGAGAGACTAAGAAAGAGAGAGAGACTAAGAAAGAGAGAGAGAGAGACTAAGAAAGAGAAAGAGAGAGACTAAGAAAGAGAGAGAGAGACTAAGAAAGAGAGAGAGACCAAGAAAGAGAGAGAGAGAGACTAAGAAAGAGAGAGAGAGAGAGAGACTAAAAAAGAGAGAGAGAGAGACTAAGAAAGAGAGAGAGAGAGAGAGAGACTAAGAAAGAGAGAGAGAGACTAAGAAAAAGAGAGAGAGACTAAGAAAGAGCTAGAGAGAGAGAGACTAAGAAAGAGAGAGGGAGACTAAGAAAGAGAGAGAGAGAGACTAAGAAAGAGAGAGAGAGAGAGACTAAAAAAAAGAGAGAGAGACTAAGAAAGAGAGAGAGAGAGAGACTAAGAAAGAGAGAGAGAAAGAGAGACTAAGAAAGAGAGAGAGACTAAGAGAGAGAGAGAGACTAAGAAAGAGAGAGAGAGAGACTAAGAGAGAGAGAGACTAAGAAAGAGAGAGAGAGACTAAGAAAGAGAGAGAGAGAGACTAAGAAAGAGAGAGAGAGACTAAGAAAGAGAAAGAGCGAGAGACTAAGAAAGAGAGAGAGAGACTAAGAGAGAGAGAGAGACTAAGAAAGAGAGAGAGAGAGACTAAGAAAGAGAGAGAGAGAGAGACTAAGAAAGAGAGACAGAGAGAGAGACTAAGAGAGAGAGAGAGAGAGAGAGACTAAGAGAGAGAGACAGAGAGAGAGAGACAGAGAGAGAGAGACAGAGAGAGAGAGACAGACAGAGACAGACAGTCAGATAGACGGATAGACGGATAGACGGATAGACAGACAGACAGACAGACAGAGCAACTGACAACAGACATACAGACAGAGAGATACGGACAGACAAACAGAGAGACAGACAGTCTCTTGTAGACAAACAGGCAGACAGACACTGTTCCGCCGCTTTGGTAATTATGGGTGTAGCAGAACCCGCGCCGTCGGCAGAGGGATAGTTACAATCACTACTACTCTTTAAAAGTATGGGTATGTGTGAACCCGCGCCATCGGTAGTGTTTATGTAAATTATTATAATCAATTAATTCTGATGTTTTGTCATGTACACACTAAAAATGTGCAGACAGAGAGCAAATTAGGTGTGTGAGAGATACTTAAAATTTCAAAACGATACCTTTAATGGTTCCAGAGTTACAATGATTTTAGTGTGTCTCTGGGTACAGGTGAACCCAGGAAGCACGGCAAAGGTTAAACAAACAGAACATGTTATCAACAATTCTGAAAACAGCCCTTGATGTTTATATACATTATCACATTATCACTAAAACAACAAATACACTACTTGTAGCCTACTGATGGGCTGAGAAAAACAAAATCAGGGGTTGTATTTCTTGAAGAGGTGTGTTTTAAGTGCTCGTTTGAATGCTTGGGGTGACTGAGAGTGGCGGATGTGAAAGGGGAGAGAATTCCATTGTGTGGGTGCGCAGAAAGTAAAAGTGCGTTGTCCGTATGTTTTGGTTTTGGTGCGTGGAATGGTAAGGATGCGACAGTCAGAAGAGGCACGGAGTTGTCTTGCTGGAGAATAGACGGTGAGGAGTTCAGAGAAGTAAGCAGGAGACGAGCCAGAAAAGAAGTTAAAGCAGAGGGTAGACAGTTTGTAGTCAATGCGGGCTTGAATAGGTAACCAGTGCAGTGTGCGAAGGAGTGGTGTTGCGTGATCTCGTTTTCGTGCTTTGAGAATGAGGCGTGCTGCCGAGTTTTGGACTTTTTGTAGTTTATGCAGGAGGTGCAGAGGACAGCCAGAGAGAAGAGAGTTGCAATAGTCAAGTTTATGTGGTGGAGCGCATGCGGGTGTTGCAATTACAAAAAAGCGAGAGGGAGAGAGTACACAAACAATAAAAAGTTTGAATACATTGAATGATGTTCTCTGTCCTCTTTATTGCATAACACTCACGCACACAATCACCAAGCATTTAAAATAAAAGTTAAAAATAAGGTTCGTCAGACTAATGCTACTTTTCAATAAACATTTTCAACACTTAGTCTGAAAAAGGTGGAAACACATACTCGCACTCAACTCAGAAATAGCTTGCCAAAATGTGGTGTCAGAAGTGGGGTGAGGCAAATCTCTACTACGAAAAAAGTTCTGTTGCCACAACACTATAAAGTCACTGGTGTAACGTGTGCTCTAAAACACGCTATTAAGCACGGTAGTAAAACACTACCTAGAACTAACACGCTATGCTAAACATACACGGTAGTAAAACACGCTATGCTATACATACACGGTGGTAAAACACGCTATGGTATACATGCACGGTAGTAAAACACGCTATGCTATACCTACACGGTAGTAAAACACGCTATGCTATACATACACGGTAGTACTAAACACACACGCTATCCCACCAAGAGTCCGCTCGGCTGGGAAAACAAAAAGTAAAAGCAAAGTCAGTAATTACCGAAGCGACAATTCATATCAAAGTATCATCTCACACAGTCATCAATAGCCGGAACCACAGTTACAATTATTCAAGTTCCAGTATTACATCATGCATGTTTGGTTTTCTCAACTGATCTAATCATTGGCCTTCTCTTCTGTTGTTAGTTACACATCATTTTATTACAGCTGTCAATTTCCAGACAAAACAACAGACCATTTAGCCAAATCCAATATTGGTCCGAGAGGGGACCAACTTTCTGTGCTTGCTGAGATCTAATTCCACACATTCACATGACTAAAGAACAATCAAATTATTGTGCCAATTCCAAAGAAGATGTACCGATAACAAAAGGTCTATTCTCACCTGGTCTACATCATCTCTGGACACGAAACACTCCCTGGTTCACAGCATTCGGTTCCAGGACATCCAGCCAACACACACTCCATCACTCCAATTGGTACACACCAACACACACTTTTTCACTTTACAAATGCATCACAAATGCATAATTCATCCAAAGGCCGGCAAGGCTTGACATGTTCTTTCTCTGCCAGTCCAGGCCACAAGTGCGCGTTTGTTTCAACTTTGGCCGAGTTCATTACAACTTTTACTCATTTTAGTCGGGAAAAGGGGAAGGGGGAAGAGGGTCCTATATGACGCTGCTTGATTATGCGTCGCCACCCCAAACATTCTTTTATCAATACGATCTAAACTAATTTAACTTATTAAGAACAAAACTAAGCATTCCCCATTCAGGAATATTCAAACAAATGCATAGTCTGTGTGTTTTCATTCAAACCGAACACGCAGACGTAACCGATAGACACAAGCTGACACCCCTGTCTGTGAAATGACGAAACCCTGAAACCTACGTCATACCTACGTCATACCTACGATAACAGCCTACGACGCAATACAGGCGCTAGAAATTATAATTCTATTGACACAGTCACACAATGTCAATACAGATTTCTCTCACTCACCACATTCTCCCCAACTTAGCATGACTTCTCCTGAAGGCATGTCTTGGAAACAAAAACATGATGTTAAAACCTAAACACCAAAGAAGTTTCAACAACCAATCAAACTCAAATTGTGCTAACCTATATCTTCAGCCGTCGCAAGTCTCAGTCACAAAAGCTAATCCTGAGTAACACATTTCGAACCTACACGTCAACCACTATTTAAAGATGCATTGACTGTACCGAAACTATTACCACATTTCGAACCTACATGTCAACCACTATTTAAAGATGAATTGACTGTACCGAAACTATCAACACATTTCGAATCTACATGTCAACCACTATTTAAAGATGTATTGACTGCACCGAAACTGTCAACACATTTCGAACCTACATGTCAACCACTATTTAAAGATGCATTGACTGTACCGAAACTATTAACACATTTCGAACCTACATGTCAACCACTATTTAAAGATGCATTGACTGTACCGAAACTATTACCTTAACAATGCTAACAAAGACTTCGACATGTTGATGATACAGATCAGGAGGGGGGGGGGGGGGGGGGGATTCTCATTGAATAATAAAAGAAAATGATCCCGAGGACAGAGAACAACGTACTGTCAAGGACGCCAAATTTTTTTCCCACAACAAAGTAACCTTAGAACATATTTACATGCCTAACCTGCACTAAACAATAGGCAACACAGAACAGCTGCTCCCCAACTTTACTTGAACCCACTCCCTAAGAATCCAATAATGTTTCCATGATCCGAAGAAACCGAGGGAGTACGTCAACTGCACGCGAATGCACTGTGCGGGGTTCCTTGTACAAGTTAGTATATAAAATTTAATAATATGTAGATATATCCTTCCCTCCCAATATGTTCAATATTTTTGATATTTTTGATATTTTTGATATTCGGTATTTCAACAATTAAATGTTGCTCACCGTGTTTGCTTAAAACAAATTAACTAGCAACGCATAACCCAAGCCCCAGACTTCGCATGGTTAACGTTTCAGGGGGATCCCGGTGAGAAGACACTGCGGGGTTGCTCATGGGACTACCCCCCACTGCATCTTCCATCTCACCGTCGCTCAGGGCGATCCCGGTGAGAAGACACTGTGGGGTTGCTCATGGGACTACCCCCCACTGCATCTTCCATCTCACCGTCGCTCATGGTGAACAATAAAACAACATTATCACACAAGTGACGCTATTCTGCTCAAATGTATACAAAATGCTTGAACATAAACACAGCACACAAATGAGGCAAATATGCAGTAATGCTCACTAGACCCACAAGTCCACGAATTCAACAAAATGTCACTACCGGGTCAGTAGCAAGACATGATAAAGCAGATATACAGAACGTACACGGTATCAGGACGCCTGTTCCGCATCAGCCACTGTTCCTCTGTGGAAGATATTTAAAAATTCCACTCACCGTTGGCCGTCGATACGTTCCACTAAATGTCCTTTCACATTACTGGCACGTGCAGAAACAAACACAGTCACCACAGATCCTCGGAAATTGACGGTGTTAAAGTCGTCCACTCCCTGGGGTTGGTCGATAGTCGAGCTGGAGTCTCTCCTCCAAAGTCCGTCCATCACCGGGTCGTTCCAGGTTGGTGACGGTGGTTCCAGGTTGGTGACGGTGGTTCCAGGTTGGTGACGGGTGGTTCCAGGTTGGTGACGGGTGGTTCCAGGTTGGTGACGGGTGGTTCCAGGTTGGTGACGGGTGGGACAGCGTGTATACCTAAACTACTACTACTGTACTACTTTCTATTCTCAAAATATGTGTCCACTTATCTATCTGTCGGGCGACGCCAAAATGTGGTGGAGCGCATGCGGGTGTTGCAATTACAAAAAAGCGAGAGGGAGAGAGTACACAAACAATAAAAAGTTTGAATACATTGAATGATGTTCTCTGTCCTCTTTATTGCATAACACTCACGCACACAATCACCAAGCATTTAAAATAAAAGTTAAAAATAAGGTTCGTCAGACTAATGCTACTTTTCAATAAACATTTTCAACACTTAGTCTGAAAAAGGTGGAAACACATACTCGCACTCAACTCAGAAATAGCTTGCCAAAATGTGGTGTCAGAAGTGGGGTGAGGCAAATCTCTACTACGAAAAAAGTTCTGTTGCCACAACACTATAAAGTCACTGGTGTAACGTGTGCTCTAAAACACGCTATTAAACACGGTAGTAAAACACTACCTAGAACTAACACGCTATGCTAAACATACACGGTAGTAAAACACGCTATGCTATACATACACGGTGGTAAAACACGCTATGGTATACATGCACGGTAGTAAAACACGCTATGCTATACCTACACGGTAGTAAAACACGCTATGCTATACATACACGGTAGTACTAAACACACACGCTATCCCACCAAGAGTCCGCTCGGCTGGGAAAACAAAAAGTAAAAGCAAAGTCAGTAATTACCGAAGCGACAATTCATATCAAAGTATCATCTCACACAGTCATCAATAGCCGGAACCACAGTTACAATTATTCAAGTTCCAGTATTACATCATGCATGTTTGGTTTTCTCAACTGATCTAATCATTGGCCTTCTCTTCTGTTGTTAGTTACACATCATTTTATTACAGCTGTCAATTTCCAGACAAAACAACAGACCATTTAGCCAAATCCAATATTGGTCCGAGAGGGGACCAACTTTCTGTGCTTGCTGAGATCTAATTCCACACATTCACATGACTAAAGAACAATCAAATTATTGTGCCAATTCCAAAGAAGATGTACCGATAACAAAAGGTCTATTCTCACCTGGTCTACATCATCTCTGGACACGAAACACTCCCTGGTTCACAGCATTCGGTTCCAGGACATCCAGCCAACACACACTCCATCACTCCAATTGGTACACACCAACACACACTTTTTCACTTTACAAATGCATCACAAATGCATAATTCATCCAAAGGCCGGCAAGGCTTGACATGTTCTTTCTCTGCCAGTCCAGGCCACAAGTGCGCGTTTGTTTCAACTTTGGCCGAGTTCATTACAACTTTTACTCATTTTAGTCGGGAAAAGGGGAAGGGGGAAGAGGGTCCTATATGACGCTGCTTGATTATGCGTCGCCACCCCAAACATTCTTTTATCAATACGATCTAAACTAATTTAACTTATTAAGAACAAAACTAAGCATTCCCCATTCAGGAATATTCAAACAAATGCATAGTCTGTGTGTTTTCATTCAAACCGAACACGCAGACGTAACCGATAGACACAAGCTGACACCCCTGTCTGTGAAATGACGAAACCCTGAAACCTACGTCATACCTACGTCATACCTACGATAACAGCCTACGACGCAATACAGGCGCTAGAAATTATAATTCTATTGACACAGTCACACAATGTCAATACAGATTTCTCTCACTCACCACATTTAGAAAGAACAAAGGCACAGACAAGAGTGTTAGTTGTTTGAGAGAAGAGTGTGTGGCGAATGGTGCTGATCTTACGAAGCTCAAAATAAGCTGCTCTACAGACTAAAGATATATGTTTGTTATTGCCATACAAAACAGACACCTCCACACATAACAATACAGTGACTGAAACAGCCAAGCTTTACAAGGAGAATTAGGTTCTTCATTATTTATTTACAACAATTTCAGTTATGGCATGTATCTTGTAGTACGGGCACTGGTTGGGAAGTAAGGCATGGTAAGGTGAAGATGACACCAATCAGACAAAATATCAATATTTTCCCGCCCCCCCAGTCTGCCAGCTAAGCGTGACCAGAAACCTTTATAAGGGTGGCTTTACGGACTGTGAACAGAATCCACTGCTCACACCGCGGTACCCACAGTATCTTACTGCCCTCGCGGCTGTCCCACCACCAGGCCTCCCTCCGTCACTCACTGCTTTACATCTACTGACAAACTGGACCACTGAACCAGGCCACTTTTGTGGTTTGTATTGGGCTCAACCATGGTCCAGGGGGCTAGACAAGCTTAAGCTCCAAAATTGACAAAATATAACTACAAATAAAAATGTTCCCCATTGGGAACCACATCTTCACCATACTCCATGCCTAACTTCAGCCAACCGTACCAAAAACAAAGCAACAACAACAAAAATGACATATGCGCCGGTTAGAATTAAGCTGAATGATGGGCAAAATTGCAAGCTATACATACATACATATATACACAAGTTAGGATAGAGCTGAATGATGGACTAGAAATTCTGGTCGAAACATACACACACCAGGTAGAACCAGAAGTAAGCGTAATCATGGACAAGGGACTCCGATGTAATTGACTCAATAAAAAAGTAAGTGATGAAATGACCATACTGCAAAGAACATCATAGACAATTCTAGTTCTTCTACAAGTGAAGGATAACTGGTGATCACTAAAATTCCGTTCAGTGAACAAGCTGCCCGGATGTCAAGCCTAGCGGAAGCAGGAAGGGGATGGTGGGTGGAAAAAACTAAACAAACTTACTGGGCCAAATAAAGGTGAGTAGCGAACCTGCATAGCCTATGCTTATAAATAATTCACAAGATTTTCAAAACATGATGCATAGAACCAAGTTGACCAAATGTCAAGTCGGCAAGGCAGGATGCGAACGTTTTAGATCAAACAATCGCCAACTAAACTTCAGGCTTCCCCAGGCCTCGTAAACAATTGCTCAGAGTCTAATTACCGCATATTCAAAATTAGAACAATGCAAAACCCAAACCGTTCAGAAGAAAGGACTTGTTTCTCGAAAACGCTGAGGATACTTGGAAAGTGACTTGCTGCTAGCGATGATAGCCTGGCGTCTGATACGGGTCTTAAGATGCCAGACTCAACCAAATAAGAATCGGACTGGATGAGGCACGACAATTAGTCTTGGAGTGACCGTTGTTACTTGAACATCCGGGCTACTTAGACACACTGGCGAGAGGCTAAACCAAATAAAGATTGACCCATATATGGAGCACTAATCGTCTGCTCGAGAATCGCCTCCACTCTACTCGAGACAACTGTGTCTGCCTTGAAGTTCATAACAGCATTTAAGCAGAAGCTGAAATGTTTTTAAGGGTCATGTCAGATGAAAGGGTGAATCCAAGGTTTCTAGCTGATGGTGAGAAAAGAATGTCGGTGTTGCCTATTTGAACAGAAACAGGTTGGGGAGAGGGAAATGTAGTGTTCTTCTTTTTGCACAGTAAGACTTCAGTCTTATCATCATTCAGCTTAAGTTTGTTATCGACCATCCAAGATTTAACATCAGTGATGCATGTCTGAATGGTCTGGATGGCGGAATGTGTCCCTGCAGGGACAACAAGTAAAACAGCAACGGACTTATTTGCTTCATGACTTAGGACAGAACAGTACCTATCACCCCCTGCCGCTCTCTGACAACGACGACAACATCCTCATCGCCTCCACTACCATCACCGCCCACACCGACTCCAACAACAACAATAACTGCAACAAAGACTACAACAACTAAAAGCAAGAAGTTGTATTGAGTCTATTCAACTAGAACTTAGCACAACAGCCGTAGGAACCTGCCGCTCTCTGACAACGACGACAACATCATCATCGTCACCTCCACCACGACATCAACCACCGTCATCATCACCACCGACAAAACACCTTGCGTGAAATTTCGTCTTTATAAAACACAGGGAAAATTCATTTAGAACATTGGTTTTCCTTCAAAGTCAAGAGTTTGATGACGTCAAATCTAAACAAGGTCATCAACAAATGACGTCACAAACCTACCATGTCCTTGTTGAGTGGAGAATCTGTGTGTATGGAAAGGGACGTAACCCTGTTTACCTGAGAGAGAGAGAGAGAGAGAGAGAGAGAGAGAGAGAGAGAGAGAGAGAGAGAGAGAGATAAAGAGAGAGAGAGAAAAAATATATAGAGAGAGAGAGAAAGAGAGAGAGAGAATAAATAAGATAAAATCAATATTTAAGAGCTTTTTGATATAAGCATTTGCTGCTTTTTGAACAACAAAACAAACGATGTAACTGTATCAATTAACGCATAATGTCACAATCATTTGCAATTAAAAAAAAAAAGTTTCATTTTTGTTTCGACAAAACAAAGAGAGAGAAAGCGAGAGAGAAAGACAGAGAGAGATGAGAGAAGACATTCGTGTTCATCTCTCAATGTCTGCCACAGAGAAATGTCGGTTGACATTTTACAGAAATGAGAACACATAACACATCGCAAACAGTGTGAACACTCTGCCACTCATACCAAAGGAAATTCAACCTGAGAATATCACGTTCAGCTAACTATTGTATATATATCCTGACAGAGCACCTGTAACATACAAACGACTATTGTTTAACTGACCATAATTTGTATAATCTAACATGTAATTTACTTTGAAATTTTTGTAAATTTGATGTTGAGCGATGTATTGACTGTTTCAAACATTTTCTGTCGTGTACAGTTTCCTTTGTGTGAGAAAAGTAATACATTCTACGTTTGAATTTTAAAAATCTGGTTTGTTAAACTTCGATATGCATCTGTTTGAGTGTGTGTATGTGAGTGTGAGTTTGTGTGTGTCTGTGTGTCTGTCTGTCTGTCTGTCAAATATAACGTCATCAAAGGAAAACGTTTCATAAAGATCTGTGGTGTGATTTTGTAAGCATCGTTGAGCGCGCACATACACACACACAATCCTCAGGCACAAAAAAAAAATCACATTCAACGAAAATTGTTCCATTACAACATGACTGTAGGAACGGCACTTTAATCAAACCTGATGTAACCGTGTGCCAATTTACTTTCCTCTTTCTTACCGAGCTCAAACACTCAAGCAGACGACACAAGTTATATTACCAGGTTCTTTTTATTCCATACGATGAAATGGGGAATGTGTGGGATAACGGGGGTTTACTTTCAAATACAAAACTTTCAATGTATAGGACTAAACAACTCCAAAAAAACAATGCTCTCAACTCTTCACTCTAAAACTACATTCTCCCTCTAAAGCTACCCTTTAAAAACACACTAAATCCTTCCCCCAAACTACACTCTACTCTAAATCCTCACTCTCAACTTTTATCCAAAAAAACCACAATGAGACTCTAATCTAAAACAAACGAAATCTAAAAAAGCAACCTAAAAACAAGTCTTCAAAAAAAACCAAATCTACAAAAACTCTAACAAAACCTGACCAAAATCTCTCCACTAAAACTAACTGCTCCCCTCTAACGAAATCTAGTCTACGAAAACAAATCTACGCCCCACTAAAAAAGAAAAGACCTAACTAAAAAGAAAAGACCTAACTAAAACCCCGTCGCACACTCGGCCATCCTGCAAAGCACAGAATGCACGCCGTAAGCATACGTAAACAAATCAACAATTTCAAATACCACAAGCTAACTCGTTGAACAACAAAACACATCATTCCTACCAAATAACATGCCTACAATACCGTTCTCTCAAACAACGGTTTTCTAAAGCATTCAACAAACAAAAGTCTTCCCAAACATTCCAATTCACAAAACAATCTACTTGAACATTCAAATAAATCCTTTCCCCAAGCAGCATACTATTCTTCTCACTGCTTACCCATTTACAGAAAGAAAATTGTATTAACCTACCAGCAAAAGAATTCTCACATCCCAAAAAGATTTCCGCCCGTGACAGACATGTCACACAACGGCATCGAAAACACGCCGCACCAAATACACGTCTTCTTCCCTCAAAGATTCCAATCAAAAACACAGTTTTAGCGTCCACATCCTGCGCGCCGGTGTCACAAGATTAACACATTCAACTCGAGGGGTGTCAGGCAGCCCCACTTTCTTTAGTTAGTGTCTAACGTCAACTATTCAAATTTACATCGCGGCGGAGGAAAAAAGGGAGATGGAATAAAGCCACCTGTCAGTTGTTTCCCGTTCACAAAAACATTAAATCACAAAATTTACTCCAGAGGCTTGTACCAAAAAAGCGATCGTTTTACCTATGCAAATTTTAGAATCGGCTATTCCGCGAGACCAATTCAATAGAAATGAAACTCAGTCTCGGAAACCTTAATGGATCCCCGATAGTACAGGTTTGAATCCTTAATAGCACAGAGGTACCACGAGTTCACACGGATGCACACAAGTGCATGTGTACTGTAACTGTCGTTCCCAAGCTCACATCGACATATTTTGACAACGTTATTTTCGAACATTTTGGCGACACCAATCCCAAGGTCGCTCTTTTCAGTGACAAAACGAGTATGTGTCGCGCAGAGTTTAAGTCTGGTTCGCCAACATTTTACATTTAGTCAAGTTTTGACTAAATGTTTTCACATAGACGGGGAATCGAGACGAGGGTCGTGGTGTATGTGTGTATGTGCGTGCGTGCGTGCGTGCGTGCGTGTGTGCGTGTGTGTGTGTGTGTGTGTGTGTATGTGTGCGTGCGTGTGTGCGTGCGTGCGTGTGTGTGTGTGTGTGTGTATGTGTATGTGTGTGTGTGTGTGTGTGTGTGTGTGTGTGTGTGTGTGTGTGTATGTAGAACGATTCAGCGGAAACTACTGAACCGATCTTCATGAAATTTCACATAAGAGTTCCTGGTATGATATCCCCGGACTTTTGTTTTCATTTTTTTTTTATAAATATCTTTGATGACGTTATATTAGGCTTTTTGTGAAAGTTGAGGCCGCACTGTCACAAACTCATTTGTTAATCAAAGTGATTGAAATTTTGGTCAAGCAATCTACGATAAAGGCCGGACTTTGGTATTGCACTTCAGCTTGAAGGCTTAACAAATAATTAATGAGTTTGGTAATTACAAATCTAAAATTTGTAATTAAATTCTATTTTTTATAAAACGATCCAACATAAATTTCATCCTATTTGTCATCATTGTCTGATTCCAAAACCATATAAATCTATATATATATACGACTTGTGTCTGTGTGTCTGTGTGTCTGTGTGTGTGTCTGTGTATCTGTGTATCTGTGTATTCGCGATGCACGGCCAAAGTTCTCGATGGATCTGCTTCAAATTTGGTGGGCTTATTCAGAGAGACCCCGGACACAACCTCATCGATGAGATATTTCAACACGTGCTCTCAGCGCGCAGCGCTGAACCGATTTTGGTTCCACCTCAGCTACCCGGGCCCCCATACCGACACACCAAAGCCGCTACACCACATCACAACGCCAAAGTTCTCGCTGGATCTTTTTCAAATTTGGACACCGTATTCAGCTACACCCCGGACACAATATCATCGATGAGATATTTCAACACGTGCTCTCAGCGCGCAGCGCTCAACTGATTTTGGTTTTTGTGTTCATTTCACCATTATAAGTAACTCTTCCTTATCTTCTCCAGTGTTTGGCGTTTATCTCCCTTCCTTCGTGTGGCTTTCCCGTTTGTAAGTTACTATTACTATTTTTAGAATGTCACTGCGCTGTCCACTGCGCTGTCCACAACGCTTCCCTTGCACCCGTAAGTTGTTCTTACTGTCAAAGTGAAAAGGTCGAATCAATTTATAGCCACGCGAAAAATACACTCTCACCTATCTCTATATATTTATAGATACAGATATGCATATATATTTACGGCTTCTCTGTGTGTGTGTGTGTTTGTGTGTGTGTGTGTGGGCAAAAACCTGTGTATTGTAGAGTTCTGTTTGTGATGTGGTCTAGCGGCTTTTGTCTGTCTGTATGTTCTGGCAATTGAGAAGCCACAGCAGATAATATAGGGCTAAGAAATAAGCTCTAAAATTCTCAATCCCGTTTAACAGGACTTCGCCTTCAAAGGTGATTGTGGTGAACCGCCACGCTGTCTGTCTCTGTCTCGCGATTCACCCCGGCGAAGCCGGGTATTCCTCTAGTATGTCATATTTGGATTAAAAAACCAGCTCTGAAAATTAAATATAAGAACATTATGATTACAACTAAATTTCCGGAATCGATTTAAAAACAATTTCATCTAATGCCTTGTCGGTTCCTGATTCCAAAAACATATAAATATGATATATTTGAATTAAAAACAATCTCTTAAAGTTAAGAAAAATAGAGCTACAGAAACGCGTGCTATCCAACTCAGTCCAACCGCTACCGCGCTATTCTGGCTAGTCAATGTCAGTGCCTTAGCCACGAGCAGTGGACTGACGTTGCTACGAGTACACGGTCTTGGTGAACAAAATGCAGTGTGTTCAGTTTCACTGTGTGAGTAAGACAGCTTGACTAAATGTTGTATTTTCGCCTTTCGCGACTGGGTGGCCGTGTGGTAACGCACTTGCGCTCGGAAGCGAGAGGTTGCGAGTTCGACCCTGGGTCAGGGCGTTCGCAATTTTCTCCCCCCTTTCCTAACCTAGGTGGTGGGTTCAAGTGCTAGTCTTTCGGATGAGACGAAAAACCGAGGTCCCTTCGTGTACACTACATTGGGGTGTTCGCGTTAAAGATCCCACGATTGACAAAAGGGTCTTTCCTGGCAAAATTGTATAGGCATAGATAAAAATGTCCACCAAAATACCCGTGTGACTTGGAATAATAGGCCGTGAAAAGTAGAATATTATATGCGCCGAAATGGCTGCGATCTGCTGGCCGATGTGAATGCGTGATGTATTGTGTAAAAAAAATATCCATCTCACACGGCATAAATAAATCCCTGCGCCTTGAATATGTGCGCGATATAAATTGCATAAAAAAAAAAAATAAAAAAAAAATCCCTGCGCTTAGAACTGTACCCACGGAATACGCGCGATATAAGCCTCATATTGATTGATTGATTACGCGACTTGTTTTATTTTGTGAAAGTGTACGAAGTAAAAAGAAACGATCTTATCCTACATCGTGAGAGAGACCACTCATGGTATAACAATATCGTTCAAACCACACGTGTGTATATCATGTAAATGAGGTCATGTCAAACTAGTTTGGCGGGGACCTGCTTTTCAACTGCTTATGATGCCAAAGTCACCGAGACAAACGTCATTATGGAAACCCTCTTATGCTATGCTGTTTCTCCTGGTAGAAGTTTTAGAACTTTAAGTCACGCTACATTTTCTAGAGTGACATGTCTTTGCTTAGAGGTCAAAGATTGCACAGGCTTTGGAATAGATGGGGTTCCAATAGAAGCGTCTTCAATTTGTACGCCTCCACTGCGGGACGTGTTGAGTAAAATACACGTAGGTACAGTATGTGGGATAAACAGAATACTACATGGCTTGCTGTGTCGTACCAGATTTACAATCGTTGTTTTTTCAAATAGTGAACAGCTCGCTGATATTAAAAAACAAACAAACAAAAAATCGTGTACATCTGGTACGACACATCAAGCCACGTAGTATTCTTTACTTAAAACATGTACGGATCAGAATATTGAAAGTGTGTGCCTGTTTAGGAATTATTGTCATTGTTAACGATCATCATAAATCATCGCTGTCTGCCTGTTCTCACGACACAGGTACAGTGTTCACCTTGTTCGATGCAGACGACAGCATTTTAGCGTTCAATTAAAATGCAAGAAATATTCTTTTGTCCGAAACAATGACAACGAATACAAATGCATGTGGTATTTTGTTCATTCTACTACACACTGTATCTTGCATGCCTTCTGACTTAAAACAATCCCGGAGTCGACGCGTACAAATTGAAGAGGCTTCTTATGGAACCTCGATCTGTTCAAATGCCAACTTTCCCGCTTGTCGCATCAGCCGTGCCATGTGTGTGACTGGTGCGAGTGTGTAAAAACAGGCCATATCAGTAACCAAAACAGAAAGATGTCACTCCAGTCCGTACCGCGTGCTTGCCTGTTTCAACTCCCCCCCCCCCCCCCCCCCCCCCCACCTCTCTTGTTTCCTGGTATGTTGAAATGAGAGAGAGCCAATGGCCATACTCCGATTCGGACCCAAATTTTGAAAAACTTTGTTTTGATACAAGATTTTCTTCTCGACATAAAAAGTCACGCTGAAACCCCGTAATGTCTTAGTTAGAAAATGTGTCTTCATCGGCTCAAAATGTCATTGTAATCTATAGCGAGGGTTCTTGTGGGGTTTTCAACATGGCCAAATGTGATCTCAGGCAGTGTAGGGATAGTGAAAATATAACAGGAGATTAGAACGAAGAATTCTCCACTTGGGCTATAACATATATATATATATATATATATATATATATTTAGGATAACCAGGAAGTAACTGTGTGTGTGTGTGTGTGTGTGTGTGTGTGTGTGTGTGTGTGTGTGTGTGTGTGTGTGTGTGTGTGTGATGTTTTCATATTTCCCATGGTTTTTCTTCTTTAAAAATGTAAAGAACTTTTAACCCAGTAAAGAATGTCAGGTGTTGTTTACACTATCGTCAAACTAACTTGAGTAAAAAGGTGTGCTTTTCTTAGACCGCAAACATGTCACTCGTTCTTGCAGGTAGGCAATGTACGAACAGAGTACATGTCTTGGTTAATGTTATTTGCATGGGTAACTTACAGAATGCACAATCATGTCGCCATTCCACTTTCGCTGCTCGCGAATAAATGTGTATCCACAATGCATAAGCGTGACTATATATTCCGTCCGGGGTGGGGTTTTCGCATTGAAAAAAGGGGGTGGAGGGGATGATTAAAATGTATGATGTTGCGACAAAGTATGCACTGATATATCTCTGTTTGCATTGTAGTGGAGGAGTGGAA